>NW_022280034.1:2019057-2021121 GCF_004355925.1 Anarrhichthys ocellatus | reverse complement strand
ACACACACACACACACACACACACACACACACACACACACACACACATTGCAAAAGAAAAAAAACATTGCAATGAAATGCCAAACACTTTGCGCATTATTTCCATTTACGCACAAATTACTGGCTCCCTATCTCTCCTCCTCGTCCTCTAACCTTCACTTCCGGTTAAATAATTTAATAACTAATAATCACATTATTAAAACACTGTATTCTCAAGGCAGCTGCCAGAAATCCTAATAATGAATATCAATTCATCCAAATCGATCCTCAATAATACATTCAATAATACTCTTTGAAAAGGTTCAACGCCAACTGTGACTGAGATCCACGAAGACGTGCAGAGGGCACGAGGGAGGACACGCGCCTCCACACAGATCATCACCTTCATCATCGTCGTCATCTTCACCCATCGTGATCAAGTGGACACTAGTTCGTCATTTAAAAACAAAAACAAACTTTGTGAGTATATAAATGTGTGAGATAAGTCTGGATTCAGTCACTTAATTAGAAATACTGAAGTAGATTAATTGAGGTTAATATCAGCTATTAGTATTATTATGATGTTACTTAACGGTGCTATTAGTTGATACTATTAATAGAATGTCCATTATGTATCAATTAAGTAGTATTAGTTGCTTAGTATTATTAATAACCTTCAAATGTAATGTCAGGTTCTGCAGTTTAAGCACATTTTTATATTTAATATCGTAAATTAAACGATAATAATACGATTTTAGTGCATTCTCTTTCAACAAAAGATGTGAATTTCTTAAATTAGGTGTTATTTATTTTTATGATTTTCTTAATTGCATAAAGACAGTTTCTACCTTCATAATTAGATTTCGCTTTTGGGAAACTTCCCATATTAAATAGAGAATAAACAAAAAAATAACGAAATAAGGCAAGTTATTGTTAATGTGAAACTTAAATGTATACAGTATTTGGAAGGAATTAGGCAGAAAAATTTACGTTTGTATGATATTAACTGAAATTAATAATCCTCTTTTTACGTCATTAACTGTATTTAAGATATATTATTTTTAGATTGATGATATCCGTTTAGAAGTAATTTTGATTTAAATGTTTCAATTTAAAAAGTCTTAACGTTTGGCTTCAATCAGTCAACGCCTCTCCAACAGGCCGCAGCCCTGCAGCCGGTCAGCTGCTGGACATTTGGAAAGTGCAAACAAACAGACGCTCAGAATATGAAACTGCTCTGATAGAAAGACACAAACACAACCCCACGTCTTCAGAAGATCACATGATCTTATATAAGATCTTATAAAACCCGCAGTGTCAAACAGGACGCACACAGAAGCACTGCAGAGGCGCCGGAAACACAACAAAACGTTCAACTCGCTCATTATTGACTTAATAGTTTTTGCAAAATCACAAAAAAAACACACTCGGAGCAAATATTTCTCCAAAATTAAACAAGATTTGATTTAACAAAAGAGGCGAAACAGCTCGAGGAGGCGGCGCTACATCAACCTAAAGCACCTCAGACACGTTTTTAAGAATAAAGCAATAAAATAAAACAATACAAAATAACATAGAATATAATTAAATCTCTCAGAAGAGTAAAAGGTGCATAGATGTAGCAGATCTTTAAGAAAAGCACGTCTCAGCGGTAACATGGGGCCTGTATGACCATCATCATCATCATCACAGTGAAGCCGAATCCACTCCTGATCATCGTGAGTCTCACAAAGGCCTCAAACACGTTTGGATCATTTTCACACATTTTAGCGCACATTTCTGCAGGTCTGTCTGGCGCTGCAGCACCTCACGGGTTAAACACACAGAGCGGCCACTGGTCCAGAATATCACACAAGCAGAGAAGACGAGGATGCTTCGTATGATTACTATTTCTTTAAGAGTGATCTTGCACTTTCCATGAATATAAACACGGCCTACAATACAGTTCGGCCACAGCAGTGCTGCAGAGCGGCGCACTTGAGCTGGAGTTAATCGCGGGCATATCAGAAACATGGTGCCCTTACCTTTGTTGATAATCCATCATTTCATGTGGGTGCCACTCTGCAGAAAACTCCTCGCGCCTCCT
>NW_022280034.1:2017009-2018957 GCF_004355925.1 Anarrhichthys ocellatus | reverse complement strand
CACTTTCTTCAAGTGATTTCATGAAAGTAATCCCCATCCAGGAGTGTGATGATCCTTCATTTTCACGAACAAATACACAAGTAGAGCCACGTATAACATGGCGCGCGGACGCATCGCGCCGACGCTCCATCTCCCATTTTTTGGTTAAAAGAAATGACGCACGTTAAAGCCTCAACAACAACAACAGTGCGTGTTGCATAAGCAAAGCACCAAGAAAAAAAGGGTTGTGTTACTAGTGTTAAGTGAACGAGCTGAAAAAACAGCAGCTGCAATATAACCTCATGGGAAATAAGTTCCCATTCCTGCTGTCCACATGACCGCCAGCAGCCAATCCCGGAGCCCGGAGAGTCGTAAACTTCCATGGCAAAGTTGTAAATTTTCATAAACAGCAGCCGTTTTTTTTTTTGTTCTTTAGACGTTCCTTTTCTCATCGCCATCTTTGTTTTTTTCTGTCCAGGGCCTGAGATGTTCTGGGGCTTTGACGAAGGAACAAAAAGAGTAAAAGATGTAGAAATGTGAGAGGATATTTCGTGAGATCTGTTCTGGATGTGCACTTGGTTCTGTTCCAGCTTCTAAAAAACAAAAGGTTTGTGCAGCTTCTTATTGTTCTCTAAACACAACTGTCGTGTTATGAATAGCTTTAATATGAGATTATTGGATGATCTGGGCTTCAGTCCTCTTTAATCTTAAACGTTATCTCACCTCCTTTATGTTTCGCACCGAGAGAATCGCGTAATGTCAAAGACTCAAAGATGTTCAGTTTATATAAAATAGTTTCAGACTAAAAACAGTTCTGTGCATTAAAGACCTTTGTGATCTCTCAAAATGGAGGCTTTCCCTTCAGTCTCTGATTCATTTGGCTTTGACTACACAGGCCGGAGATGGAGATGTTCGGCTGATCGCAGTCAGGATTTTAATTTCCTCGCCAATTCTTCTATTAAGATTATCAGGACGAAATTAAACCCCGTCTTAAAGTAGTGCAGCCATTCGTTAAAACACGTATTCCTTCTTATTACTATTGTTTCTAAATGTCTTATTTCCGTTTTCTTTTGTTTAAAAATGGTCTTTTTCAGTTGACATCTGGAGATTTCCACCAACAGAGAGGATTTCCGACTTTTATAGACGCAATAAAACCATAAATACCTGAAATGCATCACATACATCCTCCGCTTTCATTAGTTTGTTTGGCCTCCAAGAGACACGAACTCAAACTAAGTGACTGTCGTTTCCTTAAAATGTTATATTTCTGGATAAAAAGGTACGTTTACTAAAATAGGAATCAAAGTTTGAACTGTATTTCCAAAATAAAAGGTCCAATTTCGGTCCATCTTTGAATTCTAACATTAACAATGTTAGAATAACAACGACTAAATTTAAATAGGCCTTCTGAGTTCCTGTGTACCATCTGACGTGTTTTCGTAATATTTCAGTTAAAATTAACTGAAAAAATTAAAACCCAAGGCCTTTATTACTGAAATATTTTAATAAAATCTCTTTCGATTCAAATCAGTCGATGATTTTACGTTTTACATGTTTTAGACACACGATTAGACATAAAGAGCTTTTTCTCTTGCACGATATCAAATCATATTTCTCTGGTATTAAAATCATCTTTACCGAACGTGTAGCTTCACATTTCTTACAGGAGAGACCAGCTCGAGTTGTTTTGGAGAATTTCGTCATTTTTTGTCTTTTTCTTTCAAAACATAAGAAACCGGAAGCAGAGATGCTGTAAAACTTTATGGCCTCTTTAACTCTCCCCGAGCTTCAAAACGAAACCACACAAACAAGCGAACTCATTTTCGAACATGAAATGTTGCAGGAAAAGTGAATTATATAAGAACAAAATAATATAATTTAAAAAAATGTTTTTTATAAATGCAACCATAAAAAATATGTATATATAGCCGTTAGTGGGTTATTCTGACCTCTGTCAGAATAACCCACT
>NW_022280034.1:1976765-2012009 GCF_004355925.1 Anarrhichthys ocellatus | reverse complement strand
ATATTCTAAATATGCAAGCATTAAAATAATCACACAAAAAAAGCCCTGGAATGTTTTTTGTTGGAAAATTGAATAAAAAACAAAGATGATGAAACATAAGATATTGTATTCATCATCAGTGCAAAAACAAAAACAAAAAGATTTTCAATACTTGACTTCACAATCCCTTCAGAAAAGAGGCAGAAGACCTTTATGTTTTAATATTCCCCAGCTTCTCTTTAAATATAGGGTTTTAATCTTAACTAATAATACTTTAATATCCATTGGGTTTCATTGAGCCAATGTCAGCTGGTATTAACTCCCAGTAATCAGTGAGTTTATTAGGTTTGCTTCAGAGGGTTTGCATCACACATCCCATAAGGTGTTAAATCAGACTTGTCTGCTCTTTGGCACTGTAGGTGAGGTTTGTTTGAGAGGATTTATCCCCCGAGCAAAATATTACACAAATGTGAGCACAAACACACAGCAGGTTAGAAAAAGTTTAAAAAGCCATAACGGTGTTTTCCTGTAGTGCTGGAGGGTTATAAAAGTGGCAAGCAGAGTAAACTGCAGGAGTCCAGATATAAAATCTATCCAACGTGAGATTCATCAAATAGGCACAGTGTGTTTCTTTTATGTTCCCAGCTTAAAGCCTCTCTACCTCCAGTTCTCCTGTGGGTCTAATCCGGCTCCTCATGGCCTTTACCGGGCTGCTGCTGGGGGGGGGCTCTGCGGGACGAGTTGCGGACCATGTGAGACAAGCCAGGCCTCCGGACCAGAGGGGCCGGAGTGGAGATGACGAGCAGGCCCTGCAGGGCCAAGGGGTCGTGGGGCATGTAGGCGCAGCGCAGGTGTCCTCGGGGGACGTGGTTTAGGACCGGGATGCTGGGACGGGACCAGGAGCTGCTCCTGGTGTCCTGCTGGACGGCCACAGATGCACCGGCTGAGGAGGAAACAAGAGACAGTGAAGCTGGAATCTAACTGGAATCACACGGACAACAAGCAGGCTGGGAAGTTTGGGATGTTTTACTGTTGTTTGTAAATGAGAACTTTATGTATCATGAGGATAAGTCTTGTGCATCAAAGAGTGCAAATACAAGATATCAATAAAAACATCAATAGTCACATATCGAAATTATGCAAAATGCCAAAAATATAAACAAAGTTGCTTTTAATTGTTTGATGATGTGGCTCTCTGGAAGATTGTTTATTTAATTTAAAATATCAAACAAAATTCAGTTCAATAATAATAATAAACATTTTATATCTAAATTAAGAATCCAAACTATTTATTAAAGTTGAATTATGTTGATATTTGCGTCATGGACATGAGAAGAAGAAGACAAATTGTTTTAAGTTTTAAGTTCTATTTATTCACAACTTTTTTTACCTGTATGAATTTTACAATAATAAAGAACATTATTATCCCAAGCCAGTTTTGTTTTGTTGATTGTTTTTAGAACACACAGCTTTTAAGAAACTTTTAGTCACAAGAAGAAGGTTAAACAGCTAATTGTTGATTGTGAAGTTGAGAAAATAAAGCCCAAAGCAGCCTGTAATAACTCCAGAGATGTAGAGACATAGTTCTCCTGCTTTGAGGTGAAATCGCAGCATGCAGAGAGCAGAGACGTGTTTACCTGGCCAGTGAGTCCGCTGGGCACTGATGGTCCTGCTGTGGCTCTCGGGCTCAGGCGGGTTCAGGGTCCTCTGGTCCATCGTGGGCCTCAGCAGACGCTGCGTCACGTGGGAGCTGATGTGCTGCAACACAGCCGAGATATTTTAATTCTGCTTCATGGTGACGTCTCATTAGTGCTAAAAGTTATCAGTGATGTTCACCACCAGACACAAATAATGAGGCAAAATCTCCAGCTGTTCATATGTTTTCATTCATAATATTATGATTTGACTGTTATTTATCCGTTCATAGAGCTGCCACAGTGACTGTGCATTTTAAAATTAGCATTAACATTTAAAATTAACTATGCATGTGGATTTACATAATTTCTACACATTTAAAACCTGGTTTCCTTTGAAAACACTTCTATTAATCCTCCAAAACTTAAATATTAGGTTTTACAACAAGAGCTGCAACGATTAGTCGATTAATCGATTGACAGACAATTAATCGAATAATCGCTTCATTCATTTTTCAAGCACGAATGCCAAAATATTCTCTGATTTCAGCACCTCAAATGTGAGAATTTGCTGGTTTTATTAGTCTTATGTGACAGTAAATTGAATGATTTTTGCCTTTTTGGACTGTTGGTCAGAAAAAACAAGATGTATAATAGCATTTTTTAGGTCAAAAGATTAATCAAGAAAAATAATCATTAGATTGATTGGTAATGAAAGTAATCATTAGTAGCAGCCCTTGTTACAAATGTGAAACTGTAAAACGACTACTTTATATTTCTCTTCTGGATGTTTTTTGAAATAAATATGAATCTGTATTGATTATAAAAAGGCCAGTAAACCTTTCATTCTTGATTTCTTTTAATAAACCAGATTTGGAAACAGAGTATGGTACGATATTGATCTGTGTGGTCCGGTGTCTCTACCTGCAGTGAGTGAGAGCAGGGCTGCTGCTTTCTTCTTTGGGAGAACTGAGTCAAAGAGTCCAACTGAAATGAAAAGAAAAACAGATGACTGGAGGCGGAAGAAATCAAAATCATCATTTAAATGACAACAAACAAGTGAAATATGAGTCCACTCTTCCAAGACTGTGCGAGCTGTAGTTGTGTTCACGTTGGCTGTGTATTTGAAGGAGAACACAGTACCTGTAGTCGGGTCTGTCGTCTCTGATGAGCCGGTCTACTCTGCTGCTGGGTGCAGGCCTCTTGCAGGACCCCCAATCCGTCTGTCCGGCCCTGCAGCAGCTGGTGGATCTGGTCCACCACCCCGAGGTCCTGCAGTAGTTTCTCCCTCTGGAGGAGCGTGTCGACCCGCTCCTGCTCCTCTACGTCTGCCTTCTCCTCCTCCTCCTCCTCCTCCTCCTCCTCCTCTTCTTCCTTCTCCTCCTTCTCCTCCTCCTCTTCCTGCTTCTCCTCCTCCTCCTCCTGCTGCTGCTGCTTCTCCTCTCGGACGTCTGCAGCTTCAGGATCCAGCGACACACTGGACGGAGGGAGCTGCAGAGACACATTTCATTCAATTTGTTTTTTTATTGCCTCGCTGTATGTGTGTAGCCACCAGTATGCATTTACAATATATTAACAATTACTGTCATTGAATAACCTCGATAACACTGTTTGTTTTTGCCCGTCTTGACAATAAAAAAAGATATTTGAATTTGAAATGAGAGACGTCCAATAGAAATTATCTGCAGGAATATTATTCCAGCTAATTTAAATTAGGTAAGAGTCCATCTACTCGAAGGGGGTCAGCCAGAATATGAAGCATTCATCATGAGACAGAAGCAGTTTGACTCCCTCTGGTGGTGTCATGTGGACACTGCGTCTGTAATGACGGGAGGACAGGCTCACCGGCAGCGGGTCACTGTCACAGTTGGAGTTGGGGGGTTGTGTTTGAGCTCCTCGAGGTTTGACTCTCTCCCCCGCCGTCTCCCCCTGCAGGTCTCTCTTCCGTCCTGCCCCCTTGTTTCTCTCCCTCTGCTCCTGCTTCAGACGCAGCTCCTGCAGTTGATGCCTAAACACATAAAAAACACACACACAGAAACTTTAGCATCTTTCTCTGATATTAATAACACTTATTAAAATGTAAAAATGTAAAATAAATCCCTTTATCCTTTTCAAGCTAAACCTAAAAAATAATGACTGAAAGAGCAGCAAAGTTCCAGCAAAGTACATTTAAATATGTCAAGTATTTTCCCATCTAGCTGCATATGTCTTCATATGTCTTGTCATTAGTTCATGCAATCAATATTTATACTGCAGTGATGTTTTACGGACAGGTTTAAATCGTTCAGTTTGTTTGTGTTGCTCTCCACCGTTGAGTTTACACATTTTAAATCACTGATGGTCCAATTCTGCTTTTATATTACACTTTTTTAGCCACATTTGAATTTTGGTTTGGAGCAGAGCTCTTAATAGTGGTACTTCTTCTGTTCTCCAGACTTATTTTCAGGACCTTGGCAGGCAGAGTTTGCAATCTTGTGAATGAAATGTGTAATCAGTGGAAGTTATCTCTGGTGGGTTGGTGCTACGCATCCAGAGTTTGTGAGTTGAGTGGTAAATTGCAGAAAGTGCTACAGGGAGACAGTTATTATGCTTTGAGTATCAGATGTCAGCATTGTGGTTTTGTGATCCAGCCCCTCATTTTTTGTTTGTGCCACCACTGCTCTGTTTTTACTTTTATACTGTTCCTGTGAGGACGACAGGAGCTATGTGCATCACCCAACAGCCTCTGCTCTCTCTCTGCGGGTACCTGGCACACTCCTCTCTGGCCTTGGATGCCGCAGTCTCCTGGAAGAGCGAGCTGCTGTGTTTGAAGTACTTGTCGTATTTCTCCCCGTCCTCTCTGGGATAGATCCTCCTGAAGCCTCCCAGGTGTTTGGCCTCGTACCGCTCCATCTGCTCCACTGTGGCTGCTTGGCACTGACGCAGCTCCTCTGACCTGGACACATGCACATGGTAACAGTCACCTGCTATACAGGAGGGGAACAGGTGTTTGACCTTGGGGGGAAAAGCACACATGATTTGTGAGTGACAGAACTCTACCTGGCCTCTCTGGTGCTGTTTTGCTGCAGCCTGTCCTTCACCCTGCGTCTCTCCTCCTCGGTGATCTTGCGGCGGTCGCAGGCGCCCAAGTTGATGAGAACCAGGGTGTCGTAGAGCAGCGCGTCCTTCACCTCGCGGTCCAGCTGCGAGTCGGTGGTAAAACTTGGGGAGTGATTCACCTGGACACACACACACACACACACACACATTGTGATCGATTCGGACGTCTATAAGAGCATGGATTTACTTGAGTATCATTTTAATACAAACTCATGCAGTGCAGCAAGATTCTGTTTCCAAAGATTACCAACTATGGAAGGCTGGATTTAAGACACATTTATAAAATAATGTGCAAGAATTCATCTAAATTGTACTTAATACAGAACCTGGTATTGACAGCAACACATCTGCATGTTTATGTTTGTCGTGGTCTTTCACCTCCAGCACCCAGGGTCTGAGCCGGTGATCCAGCAGCACATCGAAGCCCAGGATCTCGAAGCAGGCGCTGCCGGTGGTGTGGTTTGGGAAGCACGTGTGGTAGTTGTGCTTGAGGATTGGGTGAGCGGAGATCAGAGTCTTTATGATCATGTCCTCGATGTCATTCCACATCTTGTCTGTGTTGCAGCTGATGGACTCTAGGAGCTTGTTCAGCGTGGACAGCTTTCTGAAGGCAACAGCAACAAACATGCAATGAATATGCAGTGTTTTAAGTGGCATTAGTTCTCTGACACAGGAAGCATTGTCTGTGTGTTTACCGTTTGCTGCCGGTGTCCTCGTCACGGAGAAAGTTGTCGCTGTTCTTGTTGATGGAGTAGTTGGTGAGATGCATGCACACGTCATCCTGACATGAGAAAGACGAGGGAGGAGAGATATCACACACAAGACAGAAATAAAACGTCTGTTATTAGAGCTGCAGTGATTCATTGATTGACCCCAAAATGAATCTGCAACAATTTTATGATAAAATTATTGTTAAAGCAACTTTTTACAAACAAAAATGTCAACATCTTCTAGGTTTCAGCTTCTCTAATGTGAGTATTTTCTGATTTTCTTAGTCTTATATGGTAAAAATGTATCTCTCTGGGTTTTGAACTGTTGCTTGGACATCAAAATACATTTTAAAAAGTCACCATGTGTTATAGAGAAAAAATAACTGAATAATGAAAGTAATAAAAAAAAAAGGTGCAGCTAAGCATTTTTAATTAATCCACCTTTGGTGCTCTAGTGAGTATTTGTGGCAGCAGGACGGAGTTCCTGGTGTTGAAGGAACAACAGTGAGGCTCATCAATGTGTTTTTAACGGAGCTCTATGGCTCAGAGGAAGAAGAGATATCTGGCTCTGATACACACACACAATACTTAGTATAACATGCTTTGATATTTCTCACCACATTGCCGTGTGTCGGTTCGTTGTACTTGGTGGTGCAGAAGCGAGCCAGTCCCTCCTTGAACATGAATATGCTGAATGGGTCACACGACGTCACCAGCACGTAGATACGCAAGTCAAACTTGTATCCGTCGATTATAAAAGGCTGAGGAGGGAATGAAGAATGTACGTCAACTTCAAAATGTGAGTGTGTGTGTGTGTGTGTGTTCAATAGACCCTCACCCTGGAGACGTAAACCTGGCAGATCATATGCTCAGGCTGAATGTCTTTAATGGACTTGGTGATGACGATGCCTTTGCCTTGGCAGCCGGTATCTGGCTTACAGATGTACGTCTTGCTTTTTTTGGCCCTGGTGTAAGCTTGGAAGTCACTGTAACTGCAAAGCACAATTGGTATCTTAACACACACACACACACACACAGATTAAAATAAAATAAAAGAGCAAAATTACAGGAAAAAAGTGCAAACTGACTCTGCAGGAAGGCACCAGGTCCGGGGGAAGATATTGTAGTCTCTGGGGAAAAGCTTGAGCATGCGGTTCATGTTTCTCGCCAGTAGATCTTTGCGGCAGATCTCACTCATCCCTGGGAAGTGGTTTATTTTCTGCAAAGACACAAATGTGTTTACAGGGGAAGTAGGCTACTCATTGTGAAGTATTTTTATGCGCAGGATTGTAGGCAGTCTAAGTGAGAAATGACGAAATAAACCGATCCCCCCTCATTCATTCAGAGAGGAATCGTTGGTCATGACCTGCTCGGTACTTCCTGCCCTGAATTACTCAATTAGATTACAAATTGATTGCTTGAGCTGAAAAGCTGTTATGAGCAATGAGAAAATGACGCCATCTCATAATCTCTATGGAAATCTATACGTTTCATTATTTCATGGGGAGGGCATATTGAGCAGAGGGGAATTTAAATTACATGTAACTCTTTTACAATTTCACAGAGCAGACTGACTTCTCCCCACAGCGTTCATTTAATTCACACAATTGAATTCAGTTTAATTAGTCTTCTGTGACGGCGGCAGTAATGTGTGTGCTGCTGTGAGTACCTGGAAACGCTTCATGTCCTTAACGCGGTCCAGAGACACGGAGCAGTCGGTCCAGAAAAGAGTCCAGTCGTCACCCTCCATCGCCTCTCTGAGGCCGTACCTGCGAGCAGCGCGGCGCACTGAGACGAACACACAGGATTATTATAATATTGAAGTGAATGTCTTTGTAAAACGTTTCTGCTGCGAACACTGATCTAGGAGCTACTGGTTACAGTACATGGCCAGAAAACTCTGAGCGTTTAATCTGCAGCTCTGACGGCCTCTTCAGATGTTTAATCCTGCTGCAGCGATTAGTTCCCATTCAGACACAAGAGCATCAGTGATGGCCAACATTGATGTTGGTGATGAACTGGCTCACAGCCCAGTTCATCTTAAAGGTTTTGGATGGTTGAGGTCAGGACTGAGCAGAAGAGACAAGTTCTTCTAAACCAAACTGGGGAAGCCATTTCTTAATGGAGCTGGTTTTTGTGCACGGGCATGTTGACATGTTGCAACAACGAAAGAGACAAACACAAACTGCTGCCACAAAGTTCACCAATTGTCTAGAATATCAAAAAGATATCTGTAGCTTTAGAATTTCCCTGAAATCAAATTAAGGGGGCTCAAACCGTGAAATGAAGCTCAGCATTAGTTCAATCAGTTCAATCTCTCTCACTCCTCCTGCTTCCTCTTAGTCAGCTGATTGTGGGCATTCACTCTTTTGGTTAAACCAACCAGATCTTGCCTCGATCTCCATCAGCCAATCTCTGTTGATGTCAGCTGTCATTTTAGGCAAAATCTTGGCCCAGTCATATCTAGCACCCAGGTTGAGCTCATCATCCTCATTCTCTTCATCTCATCACCACCACCAGCGTTTAGACTCCATAGGACGGTTTTCTATTCTACTCACGGCTTCATCACCTCCTTTAAATATATGATGTTACGATGAGACTATTCACATTTCTGATCCTGCTGTGCATATCAACGTCCCTCAAAATCAAGTCTCTCCTGATTGAAATCCATCTCCTGTGGAGTCGAGGGGCGTCCACATACTTTTGACCATGTAGTGCGGTCTCTGTTTTAACTCCAATAATTCATTTTACATGACTAAAGGTTCGGTAAACTATAAATAGTGGTGCCGAGTAATGTAGATATCTGCATGTAATTAAAAACAGATTATTAGAGAACGTACCACTTTCATATTTGCAGTTGGTGAGGTTGGTCCACAGTCATCTGGAAGAGAAGAGACAGAAAGAGGGACAGACATCTGCTTTGCTGCCAGGTCCTACAAACGCCTCATCTTCATCATCTTTTCTCCATCAAATGATGAGGACAAGTGAGAAAACTAAAACCTAAAAGCCTCCAGAACGAGTTGTAAAATCGTAGCAGTCAGGGTGCTCGGAGGTAAAGTACCTGCAGCGGGAAATAACTAGAAGTACAAATGGAGGTGATCCAGCAGTTAAGTACCTCTTCTTGCTCTTCCTCCTCTTCTTGTTGTTGATGGGCGGCGAGGTGCGAGTGCAGGCTTCAGTCGGGCTTTCTCCTCCCTCTCCCTCTCCCTGCTGCTCATAGCTATGTGCATCTTCATTTCTGTCTGGACTGTCCACAGGTAGACCCATCCTGGAGGAGCACAAACAAAAACAAATGCAAAAAGCTCATGTGTTAGTGTAGAAGAAGAAATAAAATGATGCCATTCCATTTTTGACTCTCATTTCCTCTTTTACGTGGTGTGTTTCTTGATGGGGATGTGCTGCAACAGCCTCACAATGAAATCCAAGTCAAACAGAACAAAGAACAAGCTGTAAGTGCGCACATGGACTCATGTTTCCGTTTCCATTTCTCTCATCAGGTGAGTGCTCTGGCTGTCGCCACATTGTCACACGCCGACATTCAAGAGTTATTGTGGCAGGATGGATACAAATAGAGAGGGGGAATGAACTCTAACACCAACCAGAACTTTAATTTAAATGCTTTTTATGATATTAATACAAAAGGAACACTAAGAGTAGTCAGTGAGTTCAACAATATACTGATACGACTCTTTATATGATGGTTTTAGATATAAGTGTCCTTGTGATGAGTTTTTGTAAGCAGTCCACTTCTTCCATTTTTCATTAACAGCCACCGTCTTATGTTAAGTGTGTTCCTGAGATCACCTTCTAGGTCACCACTAATCAACAAGGTAACAGTCCTCCTCATGTTGTATATTTTCCGGTGTCAGGTTAGCTAAATACATGTACAATGTCTTTGTACTGAAATTGTCCCCTTTTTTCTGAACTTCCCTGGAAAACATTAATGTCCATCGTTTTTTTTTTTTTACCTTCATCAATCAGATGAACAAGACTAAAACAGAGTTCCAAATCCAAACTAGAAACTAATTCTAAGACGGCTTTTAGTGCGTAGTGTTTACTCAAACCACACAAGATGCAAACTAAATACGGTTCATTGTTAATGTGCTGTTAGTGGATACTATTCTCTATGTCTCTCTGATCCGAGCTCAGTGACAGCAGCTTCTCAGCTGTTGGCCTCTGCCTCGTATCTTGTGTCTTGTGGAGTTGAAGGTGAGGTCAAGTTAGTTCCTGGTAATGATCGTGATCGCGGTGGCATTAAGGAGGGACATCCCAGGTACACTGTGGGAGGTCACGGTGCCGGGTAACCGTATTCTGATCCAACAATCTGGATAATCCTGGCCCCGAACTGTGAGCTTTACACTGGGCCGAGACGCCCCACTGACCTCAGCCCGGATACAGTTACAGCCCCGCACGAGGATTTCTCCAAGGCTCTCTCTCCCTCAACAACAGTACACGAATAACACCTTCGTATTACCTGTCCTCATCCAACAATGACTGGATTCAGTAAGAAGGACTTTAACTGGTCAGTGTCACTACATACACACTGACACGCCACACTAGCACTTACTATTGTCTCATTTACTTTAAAAACAAACTGCAGCACTCGACACTAAAACTAGTTCATTTAATCTCCATTTTAGACATAGAGCTCTTGCTGCTCGGGAGGTTGTCACTATCTGATTAATTAATATATTGAAATGGAAGAAAAGACAAACTTTTACATTCTATATCAAACAATTGTCTGATTAGAACTTATTACAGTAAACACACATAATCAATGCTGCAACTAACAATTATCTTCACTATCAAGTTAATTTATATAAATGTGCAATTACAAATTGTTACCAAAGCCCAAAATCTCGTCTTAAAACTATTTCTGTCTGACAACCGTCCAAAAACCCAAAAGTGTTTCATTTGCCAAGATATGAAACAGAAAAGCAGCAAATCATTGCATATTATAAGGCAGTTTATTACAGTCAACATAAGCTAATCTCCTATTGCTTAACTAATTGATTATTCAAATCAATTATTTCGGCACACATCGCAATCACTCTGGTTTCACTGATGCAACTTGCCAGTTTATTAGAAACGCCTAAAGCTGAAACTACTGCAGTCTGATGCAACAACTCATCCTCTCTTCATGAGGGTTATAATGTCCAGTTTTTCCAGGTGAGTGATTTAACTTTGTGGTCATTTTGGAGGCTGCAGTTTGTTGAATTTACTCTAATATTTAGTCTGCCCTCATTGATGAATTGGGGTGAACACAATATTGGAAACCCTGCATACGTTTTAGCTATAATTGTACCTCATGAATTGGCAACACAGACCTGGTTCGCCCTCACCTCCTTCATTTGAGAAATGGCTCTACTCACCTGCTCTGTAAAGCCTACATTTGTGAGGACGAAGGTGTTGGAAGATGCCGCCTCGTCCGCCCGTCCGCCCGTCCGTCTGCCTGCCTCTACACACAAATCTTTGTTTCAGGAGCCCTTTGAGACGCTGTCACACTCCTCAGCAGACAAACCAATGAGCCACATCTCCACCTCATGCACCGTCTGCCTTTTAGAGTCTTAAAAAAAAAGAGAGAGTAGATTTGTATCATCACAAGGATGGCTCACTTCAGATTGACTTACACCATCAAGCATCGGGCCCAGCGGTGGATCTGGTGACCAATTAGAGACGGAGGGGACAAACACCTGATCCCCCCCCTGACATGATGGAGAGAAAATGAGCAGGAGACCTCAGCAGGGAGCGAGAGGAGAGGGATAATCCCAGACATTTGTTCACTGAAACTGGAGAAGTGTTTTTCAACGCCTCGAGTTGTCAAATTTAAATCTGTGCTGAAAAGCGCTGCGGCAGTGTGTGGTGTAACTGAACAGGCTGCACATCCATCTTTTTAGCCAAGTTGAAATGGAGAACCTTCAGTTGAAGCTTATCCTTCCATTGAAGACATTAAAAATGGAGCACAGGCAGAAGGGGAAACGCTGGTCGAAGAAGAATAGAAAGTAGACACACAGGACGATGGATCTGGTGTTAGACAGACAGCCAATCGGGTCTCAATCTGATTAAAACAAGACCGGATGACAACATTGTGGAAGAATAACACAGCATGGCATGGTGCTGAAACTATGTCTTGATTAATCACCCAATCAACATTAATAAATCATTAGTTGACATCCAACACCCTTCCACACTCACTTATCTACCTTTAATCTTTGTTATGAAGCTGTAAACATTGTCTGCTCAGCTTCCAGCACTGATGCCAGTCTCTGAATTGACATGTTATGACTGTATTTGAGGGTATTTAAACTGTGTGTGTTACAGGCAACACAAGCTCTCATACAATTACCGAGCAGAGCAATTATAATTTAATGTGACGATGGTGTGTTTAGAGATATCAAATGTAGGTAGGAGAAGTTCATGCGCTCTTTTCTCTTGTGAATAAATAGTGAAATGAAAAACAACACGTCTTTTTGTTTCCTCTGATAAACAGCTTTGTGAATTGAATATGCACCACCAACTGGTGATTAGTTCAAATTCTGCTCTAAGATCAGCAATTTACTTTTTACATCAAGCTGTGTGTCATGCAACTGGAACAAATATGCCGCTTGGGCCACATTAAAAACATTCATTCTGTGATCAGTGGTATGAAAATCAATGCACATTAAACTACCAACCAACCTAATGTACAAATGAATGCACAATAATAATAATATAACACTCACAGGGGCCATGTTTCTGCCTAATGATTACTTCTACTTCTGCACTTTTATTTGAGTATTACGTTCTTCGATGCAGAGCTTTTGCTTGTGATGGAGTATTTTCCATTGTGGCATTGCTACTTTCACTTTTACTCAGCCTAAGTAAAGTGAAAGTATTGTAATCTTTAAGTTTGGCAGTGAGTCTTTAGGCTTTTATGGTTTTTTATACCTACTGACTCATCAAAAAAACTCACCTTGCATGGTGCTATTGTTATTGTTTGTTCTGATTAAAGCAATCATCTAGGATCATGTTATGAACACTATTTATGTGGGAAAGAGCGCCTGCACTTTCTATCTGCATTTAATATCTCTATAAAACAAAATGAAAATACATCTTCACGTTAAACTATAACTGCCCTGCTCTCTGTAATTGCACGAGAGCTCGTGTTGAAGTGTCTGGATCCTCTTCCGCTGCTCTACTATAGGGTGGTGCTATGGTAACGGAATGCCGACCTCTCTCCAGAGAGATTTAGTCGGCTCACTAACCGACTAGAAACGTAACGTTACCGTCAGTGTGTCCTCTTGTTACCGGTGCCGTTACACCGACCGAGCAGCCTCGTGTTGTTGTTGTTGTGTCGTGGTTGTAGTCTTCTTGGCTTGACGCACGGTGGAGAGACGTAACCTACACATGTAAACATGAATGAACTCGAGACACATGCGCGCACGCTGCTCATTTCCAGATGGAACGTCCCCGGTACGCCTTTAGCCAATCACAATCCAGGGGGTGTGAGAGTGATCGTCTCTGATTGGTTGTTGGTTCACCGGTGAGAAAAGATACATCTACAAGCTGCATCCACAGGTGAACCTTGCAGTTTGCAGGTAATTCTTATACTTTTGGGTCGGTGGTTCGATCCCATACTCCTCCTGTGCTACCGTCAAAGTAAGTTGCTGGTGCCTTAAACAACTACATAGTATCATCATATGTGTCATGTAAGATAATTCAATCAAACAACAAAACACATGTTTTAAGGTGTTATTAATCAATCCTTGACATTGAAGATGCATCATACAATTACTAAGTTAACAATATGTATTTATATGCAAGGCAGATTAAACCTTTGTATTGTTTAAAGGAGATAACATCCAAAAACTGCATCTTTTTTTTTAACATTACGCAATAGGTTTACCAATTATTTTATTTATTTTAAGCATGTATCTACATTTAACACATAATATGTGTTGTTGTAGTAAAGACAAAAATTGCGAATATATTTTTGTTATTGATCAAATGAGTAAATGTGAATTTAAATCCACACTGAATCACAGAGAGAGAAAAGTAACCCCTGCTCTCTAAGGTCTGATCTTTTTCAGCATGTTGCACCTTTGAGGCCACGCCCTTCTCCCGACAGGTAGCTTGTGTGATAGAAAACACCTGCTGTACTGTGACAGCATTAATGGAGCGTGATCTGAGATCCTGTTTCTTCTGGGTACGTGAACGACTCACTTTAAAACTAACAAAGTCAACTGAGTCTTTGAGTGCACAGTTTTACAAATCATCATATATTGGACTACTTACCTCAGCCTCACTAAAGAGCCACTAACAGGCACATACATGGTTTTGATTTCATTCAACCCAGCAGGTGTACGAAAGGGGATTTGGAAAGGCATCAGGTTAAAACATGTGCAACAAATATGACAAATACATGATAAAAATGTAGCCCTCGTAGAATGGAACTTTGGCTTTTGTCATTTCTATCAACTCATCTTTACGGAAGTTTTTGATGTCTTGATTTGAATGCCATTTGAAAATATTATGTCAGCATTGTGCTCATAACTGTAAAGAAAACAAATAGGGTAGCTCACTTTGGATTTGGTATTTGTTCGTATTTACTGTTTCCAAGTAAAAAGTCCTATGGCTGATCTGTTAGGAGTCTGTAACCAACATAACATTCAGGTCTAAACTCACCAATATCTCAGTGTGTCTTATAATAACTATTGTAAGGATTATTGTAACATGTATTCTGTGTCGCATGTAATGAACAGGATTTGTTCCACGGCGGGAAAGAATTTAGCTCCCTCTTGTGCTTCTATGTTTCACTGCAGAGGAGAGGAAGGAATATGTTTTTATATTTGGCCTACATTACCCATAATGCAGCACACGGGTCGACCCAGAACGTAACTTCTGATGCCTTCATGGACAATTGTAAACAAGATAGCAATGTCTCTGATTTGATGAAAATAAAAAAGTACCTGGGGGGTTCTTGATCAAATATAAGATAAAACATTGTTGTGCTGCAGTTGTAGTACAAAGTGTGATAGAGGTCAAATATATAGATTGTAAAATAAAAGATGTGAATTAAAATGTACACCATTATATATATTATACATGTAACAGTAAGGATCGTATTGATGTGAATAGTTAAAGCCTTTTCTTCAAACGTTATTAAATGGATTTTAATGCAATGGTATAATCTCTTTTAGGCAATCAAAGAAGATCTGTTTGAATATTTGCATTTTAAAAAGCAGCGGACTACTTTACGTGCCCGTAAGTGCGCATTGTACAAATGTCCGAGGAGCACCTGAATGCAGCACAGCGGCTGGTTCCGATGAGCGAACGGTCGATGTCTGTGCGGTGACGAGTGACAGCCAACATGTAAGTCTTATGTCTTTATCCGACACAGTTCCAATAAAATGTAGGTTTGTTAAGACTTCTCGTGGTGAAAACAGTGTTTTATATTAAAAGTTAACATTATATAATGTCTCGGGTGCGGTCTCTTTGGACAGCTTACTTTCGGTTTCTATATTTTTTTATGTTTTAAATCAAGTTTCTGCTCTTTAAAAGTTTATACAACCGATTAAATGTCATCTCCAGGTAGTGGGGAGTCGTTCAATTTAAACGTATAACGTGTTTTTGAGTTAATGAGATATTATAAGTGCGCACAAACAACAACAACAACAGGAAGAAGACAGCGCATAACACCACCGGAGCCATCTGAGAAATCACCTGCGGTCATCAATCAGACTCGTGGTAGTTTCATCATAACTCTTCAACAATTAATCAGACAAACTGCACCTCTATTTGCACTAATACCCCAAATCCATTGTTGTTCTTTATGTTCATATATATTCTTCGATATATATTTATATTGTACATAGTTGTTAGATGTTTATGCTTAGTTTCTCTGTTCTACTTTGTCTTTAATGTCCTTGTTTTTACATTTTTCTTGTTTGTTTGTATATTCTATGTATGTACGTTGAGAGCAACGTGTAAACCGGAGTCAAATTACGCACACATGGCCAATAAAGCTGATTGTGATTCTGATATGTTTACTGCAGCTCAGCATGGAGAGCGCCAAAGACGCAGCTGACTCCACAGCACGCACCTTCTCCCAGGTGGTGTTCACGGACACCCTGTACTCATACCCGCCCTCAACACCCGTCACCTGCTGCTACACCATCACCACCGCTTACCAGCCACACTCCCGCGACTGGGTGGGCATCTTTAAGGTGAGGAAACTATATGAAAAGTAGTTTTATAATATGGAAGCACATTGTTGACAATAAAATTAAAAAAAGGATCCTGTAAGTATTGTTTTTAATGAGAAACTTTCTCTGAATAATGACTTGGTGTCTCAAGATAATGATTTCATATCTCAAAAATAATTATTTAGTATTTAAAACACAAGGACTTAGTATCTTGAAACAATGTCTTGAAATAATGACCTAGTACCTAAAAAAAAAAAAAAAAAAAAAAAAAAAAAATTAACTTTCTCAGAATAATGAGCACGTATTTTGTCATTACTTTGAGATACAAGTTATTATTTTGTGATACTAAGTGAGAAAAAATCTCATGACATGCAGGATTTTTTTTACAATCATTGGTGGAATGTATCGTGTGTTGCGGTAAAGGAATCTTGAGTTTTGTCTCGACTCTTCTTGAACAGGTGGGGTGGAGCACAACAAAGGACTATCACACCTTTGTGTGGGTGGAGCCAAGTCTGGATGTGGTCGGGCAAGAGTCCGCCACAAGGCAAGCTGTCTTTACAGGTAAGAAATAGTTTCACCTTTACCGCAGGGTGAAAACGCTTGGTCATGTTTGTAATGTACACTTCCTGAACCCACCGAGTGTCATGTGTAAACACAGTTTAAACATAATTAGCAGCTTAAATCTGCTATGACGGATGTCAGATCCTCTGGCTCAGTGTTGTTGATCATATCCTGTCAGATCTTCTCTGCAAACTATAGAGTCACTTTTAGTTTCTTCACGCTCGCTCAAAGCTCACATATTCACAGTAAAGGTTAAAGCCTCTGTGTGAACCGCAGCTGTTCATTTTACTTCTCGGGTAGTTTCATTTTCACAAAGAGTTAAGAGTGTTCAGTGACTCGCATGAAAAAAGCAGAAATGTCGACATAACTTTGTGTAACAGAAACATATTTTTTGCTTGTTTATCCCTTTAACTGTCATGTGAGGTTTGGTCTAGATTTCTGAGAGAGATCTGTGACGATCTTTGCGTGTGACTTCTTAAAATAAAGTGATGTTCACTTGTGACCCGTTTTTACAGTTAATGCCCTCAATGTAGACTTTCACTGTGAGCAGAGTCGTTTTTTAGCAGATTGCTTCATTTTAAGGATTTTTAGAGGCCTGAACAAGTGAAAGTATCCATCATTTCACAAGAGAAAACAAAAATAAGAGTGAAAATTAACATCATTTTATATAACTTTTAAATGTTTATTAATCCTGTGATTCTCATATCTATCTCGGGACATCCACCCCAGATTGTGAACTGCTGACGTACCATATTTAGTCTCTTACAGGTGCCTCAATAAAGTACTTATTTCATTGATTATCTCCAATGACTAAGACATTTCAAAAGCATTTTAGTTTAAAAAGTTTAAAATTTAGCCCCAAAAAAGTAGAGTTATTGAAATACTTCTGATTTGAAGAGCAGTGGTTATTTATTAGCCAATTGACAGAAAATACATCAGCAACAATTTTCGAATTTTTAATCATTAGAATGAGCATGTTTCACTAACTTCTTAAATCAACATGCGGCTCTCTAAGCGGTCCACTCTGCTCTCGTCCCATCAGAATACTACCTGCCGAAGGACGAGCTCGACTTCTACCAGTTCTGCTACGTTGACAGCGCTGGTCAAGTGCGCGGAGCCAGCACTCCTTTCTGCTTCAAAAACCCAGCGGGGCAAAACCCAGAGAGCAGCATGGATGAAGACCTCATGGTTATCACCACACAGGTATCCAATCTGAGCAGCTCAACGGGGGGAAAGCGTTGTTCTGTGTAAACAATCGGACAATAAACGACTGTTGAGGAAATATTTTATAGTCAACTAGTATTGTTAAACTTGTGGTAGGGTTCTTGACTGATGATTGGAGGTCTTTGTAAAAGATAAAACTGTTTAAATGTGATAAACAGATGTCGTCCAAAAGGCCAAAGCAAATAAAAGCTTTGTATTGATTTAATGTGTTCTGTTGAAACCAGGAGCAGGTTGAACTGAGCCGACATGAGAGAGCTGAACTGCAGAAGGAGCTGGATCGGATAAGGGGGGAAAATAAAACCTTAAAAAACGATCTACAGATGGAACAGCAACAAGCCGCCAGCATGAAGGTCGATAGAGATAAAGAACACATTTCACAACAGAGAGAAATAGTTAAATAGGAACTTTGATATTTGACACGGTGTGATTTATTTCTACAGGGGCAGAATGAACAGAAAGAGAAAGAAATGAGTCAGCTGGTCAGAGAAATGGATCAAATCAAGGAACGGAATGAAAACTTAAAAAGCACCTTACAGCAGAAGGTGAAGGAAACGGACGGCTTAAAGGTTTGTTTTTTCAGTCTACGAGTGAAATCAGTGCCACAGTTTCAGAGTGATAACTATCTTTGGTGTTACTACCAGGAGGAGATGATGAAACAGCAGCGTGGCGCTGAGGAGCAGAACAATCAAAGCTTGAGTTTAGATGGCGCATCAAGACAAAATGAGGTGAGATCATTTTTTTAATCTCTTCAGCTGTTAAAGGCTCTTGACAAAATCTCGTGCAATTTTTCAGACGCACGCTCAGGAGAAATACGACCGAGCTGTGATAAAGATCAAGCTGCTGAAGGAGGAACGCGAGCAGCTGAGTAGGAGAGTCGATGCTCAGAGTGAGGAGACCACCATGTGAGTCAAGTCTGAACGTTCCTATCTATTCATCAATACACTAGAACCTGTTGCGTACGTTTTTCTGGCTCCTGACAGCTTTTTTTCTTATGTGTGTTTTCAGGTTAAAGTCCAAACTCGGAGAACAAGAACGGCAACTGTTCAAAATGAGAGACAGCATCCAGCTGCTTCAGGTAAATGTACTTGATGTTTTAAAGGATAAAGCTGCTGTTATTTTATGGTTTTCTTGTTGTTAACAAATCCTATTTAAAAACCAAAGGCTTTCCGACTTCCTTACTCTGTCTGTGACACTCATAGCCGAGCACACGGGGTCCTACTGAAGATGAATATCTTCCAAAACAGCTCACAGATGTATATATAGAAAGGCTAAATAATTTCCTAAAATAGCCCGTCAACAAACAGGAGAACGTCTTCCTGTTATTTATTTCTTATTATAGTAAAGTTGTTTGTAATCTCAAGGATGCCGATTATTAACTATATCATCAACAACAACATGCTCATATATGTACTTTACATTGTAACGTACAGGAAAATGATAACGACTCACTCAAGATGAACAAAACCAAAAAAAGGTCTTGTGAAGATCAGTTGGGTTCAGTATTTGTTGCTGTATTGTAATGTGTGTGCTTTTACCTTTGGGCAGGTCGACCTACAGAGCAGTGAGAAAAAGAAGGAGAGGCTCTCTGCAGAGCTGCTCAGGTCGCAGAGTATCGCGCACGACGTGGACGACGTGAAGACAGAGAACCAGGAGTTATGTCGGAGGCTGGCGAGGCAGATGACACTGCAGAACTGTTCGGATGACGAACTAAAGGTGAGAACAAACAAACAATTACACAATGCTGAAGTTCTTTTAAAAACAACGGATGACATGACGATGTCTTCTTCAGGTGAAGTGTCAGACTCTTGACGGCCAGCTACAGGATGCTCAGAGGAAACTGGCGGCTGAGAGGGAGGAGGCCAAAAACACCAAGAGACGAGCTGAGTCTCTGGAAAAGGATCTGCAGCAGGTCAGGGAGCAGCTGAAGAAGGTGGCCTCAACATGTGAGGACGCACAACGGATAAGTGGCAAACAAGAGGTAAACTCAAAAAGCATCTGCAGAAACCTAGACCTTGGTTAAGATATAATGAAAGTGTATTTTAGATAATAGTGTGAACAGTTTGTGGAAGAGAGGCCCCTTCCTGTTTCAACACAACAATCCCCCCCATGCACAGCCAGCAAGCAAACTTTAACAAGAAGGAGAAAAGAGAGAGAATGAGACGGAGAAGACAAAATGTAAAACCCCAAACAAATGTTAAGAGTCCCTTCATTCTCTGCTCTGGGTGGACATTACTCCACTACATCTTTACATTGATAATAGTTGTAGAGACATTGAGGGAAGCTGCGTAAGAGCTGTGCACAAAACCAGCTCCTTAAAGCGACGAACATCTTTAGGTGCACTTGTGTCTGAATGGGAACAAATCCCTGCAGCAGCTTCAAACATCTCGAGGAGAGACTGAAACCAGAGGAGCGGAGGCCGTTGGAGCTAAAGATTAATGCACGTGGTTTTAGAATCAAACGTAGTTGTTCAGGTGTCCACATACTAAAAACTGAGGCTCGTTTTCCTACGTTCTTTTCCAGCTACAGCTCAAGATGGAACGAGATGCGATGGCAGAGGCACGTGAAACGCTCGCAGACAAAGACAGCCTGATGGAGGAGAAGGAACAAAAGATCATGCTGGAGAGACACGAGAAAGAAGAGCTGGCCAGAGAGAACCAGGTACACTTACACAAACATGGTCTCCTTTCAAGAGGGTCGCTCTGTGATGTTAGACGCTCGTTTGTTTGACCGGTATTTATTCCGTCAGACGCTCATGAGTGACATCGCGGGGCTGCGCAGAGCTTATGCCGAGCTCCAAGCACCTCCGCCCGCCGACTCGCCTCACCTGCAGCATGACACCAACACGTCAGCAGCCAACGAATGGCAGCAGCAGCAGGAGTCACCTGAACAGGCTGACAACCCGTATGAGAACATTGGTGAGGGACTGAAAATATTTATTTTGATGTATAATAAATACATAGATTATAGAGGATTGTATCTATAATCACCCACTTCTACTAGACATGTATACATGAAGGTTTTTCCAAAACAAAAAAATCATTAAATAAACTATGAATAAAGAGTCATTGTTTTAATTATTCTGGTGTTCACTGATTTACTTTTCCTTGCAGACATTGGGGCAGGCACAGAGGAAGAGGTGAGTCACCCGACCCATCGCTCACACCTTTCCTATCCAAAGCATGTCGTCAGCGAGCTCTTATATTTACAGTGGGTACGGAAAGTATTCAGACCCCTTTAAATTTTTCACTCTTTGTTTCATTGCAGCCATTTGCTTAAATCAAAAAAGTTCATTTTATTTCTCATTAATGTACACTCAGCACCCCATCTTGACAGAAAAAACAGAAATGTAGAAATTTGTGCAAATTTATTAAAAAAGAAAAACTGAAATATCACATGGTCATAAGTATTCAGACCCTTTGCTGTGACACTCATATTTAACTCACATGCTGACCTAAACCCAATTGACCTAAGCCCTGACCTAAACCCAATTGAGCATCTCTGGAGAGACCTGAAAATGGCTGTCCACCAACGCTCACCATCCAACCTGACGGAACTGGAGAGGATCTGCAAGGAAGAATGGCAGAGGATCCCCAAATCCAGGTGTGAAAAACTTGTTGCATCATTCCCAAGAAGACTCATGGCTGTACTAGCTCAAAAGGGTGCTTCTACTCAATACTGAGCAAAGGGTCTGAATACTTATGACCATGTGATATTTCAGTTTTTCTTTTTTAATAAATTTGCAAAAAATTCTACATTTCTGTTTTTTTCTGTCAAGATGGGGTGCTGAGTGTACATTAATGAGAAATAAAATGAACTTTTTTGATTTTAGCAAATGGCTGCAATGAAACAGAGTGAAAAATTTAAAGGGGTCTGAATACTTTCCGTACCCACTGTATATTTCTCACTCATCTCTCCATCACAGTGTAACAATCAATGTAACACAACCTGAATGAACTAGGTAGCAGTTAAGGGTTAAAGAAGCTGAACTCAACTCTCACCCCGAGTGGGACTCCGTTGTTTACCGTTTATTTTCGTAGAGGACTTAAAACATAATCCGCTCCCTATTTCGTTACCGCTCCTGAAGTGCCGTCTCTATTTTCTGCCCGCAGCAGTCGCTGGTGTGTCGACACTGCCAGGAGTGCTTCCCCTGCATAACCCGAAACGAGCTGGAGCAGCACGAGAGGAGTCACCGGGTGTGTCCCTTCTGCACGATGATCTGTGACAACATGGAGCAGTCGGTGTTCGAGGATCACGTCTACAGCCACGAGCTGTGAGGGCGGATTATCCTCAAGTAAATAAATGAACGTCTTACAAGTCGGGTTGGTCTGGTGTAAAAGGCCCGTACCGATATTAGTACACACTTTTACTGCAATTTACTTTACTGTTCACCTTTCTTCAAAGCATAATGTTTTGGGGGTTTTGTTTCCAGCCTTCCTCATTTATTTTAGTAAAAGTAAATTACCGCATAACTGGCCATCGTTTGAAATATTTAGCTACTTCTGTACCAATAGTCAAAACCCTTATTTTCATTTAACAAATGAAGCCAAAAAGCTCAAATGTAAAAAAAAAAAAAGCAAAGTCTAAATTGGCTGCTGAATTTACATCGATAAGTCTGCTGTATGATTTTTGCCAGGCAAATTTACACACCTGTGCGGCATGTTTTTACATTGTGCGTGCCTGCGTGTGCGTGCGTGCGTGTACACACACACACACACACACACGGGCTGCAGGTGGTGAGGCACAACACCAAGTCGGGCGGAAATATCAGGACCGGCTCCCTGAGAGACAAGAAGCTGTCTCACACACACACACACACAGTACGACACAAGAACCGTAACCTCCTGATAATTTACTTGTACGGTATGAGTCAGAACAAAACATGTATAAAATGGTACAGCGTATGCACAGCTTAACTGACGCTTATAGAACCAGAACAGATTCTAGAATCACTAGTAAGGACAAGAGTTTGCAAAGGTAGAGTCATTATGGAGCCTCGTGGGACGCCTGCTGTGAGAGGGTCAGTGCTTAATTACCCTCCAGTGAGAATACCTAACTGTTATCAAACACACTGCATATCATCACTGCATATCATCACTGCATATCATCACTGAATTGTCACCTTATGGCGAGACAATAATTACAGCACGTAATGTGACATTTCCCCAGACAATAGGGCGCCTTGTGGCCGCTCAGGATCATCAACATGTACAACATGTTTCTCACCTTTGGCTGAAATGCTCCTTGCAAGGAGCTGAAAGGCCCAGAGGGAGGAATCACAGGCTGGATACTCGGCACTGAGGGCGGCGGGTACTGTGGGAAGAGAGAGAGAGACACAGACACACACACACACACACACAGTCGTCGTGGAAGTTCTCCAGCGAGAGTGAAGACATAAAACACCTGCGAGTCTAAAATGAGCCGTGCATCAACGAACTTCAAAGCATTTGGAACAACTTTGAGATTTGTTAGAGTGAGAGAAATGTAAGTTGTTTAATAGTCAAACGTTTTATTATGAACCGACAATTTCAATTTTCATGTAAGAATCTGAATCAGCTGGTCAGAAGATTGGTGATTGGTGCATCTGTGTTTATGGCTCCTTTTGATCTGGTTTGGCAGAGTAATAATATAAAAGAGCTCTTTAGCTCAAGAGACCAAATATAAGAACGAGAGTAGAGCCCGGTCCTCCCTCTGTTTGGTATAAAATCAGCAAATTTCTGTTCAAAATCAGGAACTTTCTATTTAAAGAAGAAATAAACATGATTATGAATCTGACCTCACATTGGAGGTCGGCTTTCGGTTTGATCTTCAGGACACATTTAATTACTGAGAGAACTTGTGTTCAAATATACGAACATAAAAGTAGGCTTTGTAACATCTAAATTAAACAAATTTCAAACTTTTTAACTTGTGGTATGCTCTGGAAAATAAACAGCAGTAATTTATATCTATGATTTGTATTAAAAAGGCTAAAACATGCTTTAACTCTGGAATGGTCCTTTACAAAGTTATAATTAAAAATAAAGCATGTCACATTTAACAATTCATATTTTAACCGCGATTCTTCGACAGTATAACTTTTCACTCTTCATCCTTCTGGGGAAACTGATCTGTAACTATGATTGTTGATTTTAAGATGTGTGACAGAATGAATTGTTGATAGGAGGATGAGCAATGTAACAAGTGAATGTATGTAAACGGGTCCACTGAGGTAATAAAAACCAAGTGGTAGAATGCAGCAGATGTCAAGTTATTTCTTTATATATGAAAAAAACAATTACATGTTTGTCTGTTGATCCGTAACCGCCCATAAACCGTGACACTAGCGACCTGACACTGAAGTCCGTGTGCAGCGCCGCGTCTAAATGAAGTGAGAGCACTCGTTGCATAGAAGACTGTTTTCCCTCCTCGAAGTCCAGAAAATGAACCCAGAGGGAGCGTCGCCCAGCCGGCACACGTCTGTGTACCAACATGTCTCTGATTGCTGCCGGTGGCCGGTTTTTTTTCCTCAAGGCGTCATCTGATTGGCCTCCTCGGGTGTGACGTCCCGGGACGTGAGCTCGGAGAAGAGAGCGGGCAGCCAGTACTGAGCTTCTTCAGCGGCCTGAGAGTCCAGCCAAGCCAAGCCTTCCTTCAGCAGGTGATCCTGAAGACATGAAGCGTGGAGGTCAACGGTGCTTCTGCAGAGTTCACCAGCTCACATTTAAGACTTTAAAAACCTATTTATAGCACGTAGAGCGCAATTAAACATCTGTTTCCTCGTGCATATCATCCAAAAGTTAGAAAGTGTGATGATAGCGACGACATGGCCAAGATTTATTGTTATTTATTTTCAGTACTTCCCAGCTATAAGTATAGAACAATAATTTAAGGGGTGCAACTAATGAGCGATTATCTTCGTCTATTAATTATTTAGTGTAATAAATGTTTAAAAACTTTGAAAATGACATTCACAATTTCTCAGAACCCAAAGTGAGTCTTCAATTTGCCCGTTTTTTGTGCGACAATCAATTTATTGTCAAATATGACAGAAAAAACATCAAAATCACTCGTGTGAGAAGCTGAATCCAGTAAGAAAATGTGCGATTATTGCTTGAAAAACAACTGACAGGATTTATCGAATATGTAAATAGTTGCCAGGAGATTTTCTGACAGACTAATTGATTAACTGACTCGTGTTTTCAGCTCTTAATGATCCATAATTCTATAATTAATCAAATTAACACAACTGGATAAGCAGCAGGAAATAGATAGATGGATCAACCAATTTAAAATGATTGATTAATTAAAGTTTTGAAAAGTGACATAATGAGACGACGACCTTTCAAACTCCAGCAGCTAACAGTGATACCGGTGTCACAACAATTCTACTTCAGAGGTTTGTAACGTCTGCTATCAGATATTAAAACATTTCAAGAGAAACATCAAAGCCTACTGCCGGCAAGAGAAAATACTGAAGCCTTTTGTGAAGGAAATTTAAGACTTTTAACTGAATTCAATGATTTTTTTAAGACCTGCAGATCCTCTGTTTTAGAGCAAGAGTCCATGTCATACATAGGGACCTGAAATGAGCTGGCGAAGCACTTACCAGGACGTGACAAGCCCTTTCCTTCTCCCACTTCAGACTCTCCTTGATCTCACTCACTGTGACGAAGCCCTTTTTCTACCAATGAACAAACAATGTGTAAAATAGATGGTTACATGTTTCTGTTAAAGTCTTCTTTAACATTCAAACACACAGTTGGTCTCTTTAGCTGTTTAATTCACATGACAGGAAGATTATGAACAGAGCTGCAGCGCTCATGTGATATTTGACACCTGGAGGTGATGCTGCAGGAGGACAGCCGTGAGTTAAGAAATAGTGACACCTAGTGATCGATTCATCTCACTGACTGAACTCTTAACTCTTATTCTCCACAACAAGAGGGGGAACACGTGTATATGGACTGAAGAATATCATCTCTTTATTATCTTTGAGCACAAGAGATGATTATTAAAATTGACATATTTATAAAACAAGATGCACCTTTAATACTTCTCTCTTTATTTCACCTCGTGCAGCTGTGGTTTTAATGTTAACGACGCAACATTTGATTCAGACATGTTGGATTTTTTTACTTTTACCAGAAAGTGACTTTTAAATTCAAACATGAGACCATTAATTAAATATGTCTGTAAATTTAGGAGAAGCAGACAGAGGAGCAGCAGCACGGGATCAACGCAATGTTCTGCTGTGGACGTATTCTAGACACCTAAAAAGATCTATATCAGCTAAAGTGTACACTACATTTACAATATTTGAACCACTTAACCTCGCTGTCAAACAGACGTTTCTAACGGGAACCTGAAGCTGTTATCTATGATCCCTTCAAAGACACCAGACTCCATTCACAAAAACAGTCATTTTATCTCCCAGAACACAGGAGTTGCTGTTACCGCTGCCTCGATCGGTCCTTTTTAAAAATGATTAACCGAGGAGCTGCTCTCACCTCGGCCAGCTGCAGAACTACGGTGTGATCCATGTTGAGCTCAGCTGGGACTGACTGGACCAAGTAAGAACCTCCGACAGGAATCATCCCAAAGCCGCTCCCCATCACCTTCAGCTTCTTTATGGCTCTCATCAAGTCATCTCTGGGACGCACAGATTTAGTGATTTTAATAAAATCATTCAATTTATGGACATATGCGCTTTTAATGATCTCTGATATTTGAAATATCCAACTTACTGGCTCACATCCTGAGCGTATTTACCTCTTCCCTTCAGGACTCTCTGGTGGAGTTCATCCAAAGTAATAAGCCCTGAAAGACAAAACACACGTCAACATTTAAAAGACAGAAACATTATTAATCGTGGTATCTACATCGTGCAGGTGTTCAGCACTGGGTTCGTTGTATATTACGCTGTTGAGATGCAGAACATCACAGATGGCGTTCAGATCAGAGTCACCTCTTCATAACCATTTAGTGTCCAGATGAATTACAAACCTCCATTTCTGTGTTTCAGGGCGAGACACACTTCAATGATCTGCACGCCGAGCTCATAATAGAAGTCTCCTACGCCGAGCATCTCGGACCAAAATCCTTTGCCAGCTGTGGAAGAGAACACAAAGTTATTTTAAACTTCAGAACACTTAAACAAAATGATCTCACAGATTATATTCCAAATGTTTCTCACAGGCAAGCGGGTCAACCCCAATGGTGGCACACATCTCCTGAAACTGAACCCTGAACTGTGAACTCTTTCGGATTTCTTGTTTGTGTTTGCTGGCAAACTCCTCCAGGTTGGACTTGAAGGTTTCCAACTGCTTCGACATCTGGAAGGAAAACAGAAACAGGTGAATAAATGAAGAAGAGGGAATATCAAGAGACAAAAGTCTGCATACAAAATAAACATATCACAAATATAGATTTGTAACTGTTTAAAAACACAGGATTATTTGTTTTTGATTTATGAATTTGATATTCTCCTGACAGACAAATACGTTTTATAATCATCAGATAAAAAACTAAATGTTATGAGAGAGGTTAAAATAGTTTACTAAAGCAACTAAAATGTCTTGTTTTTATATTATAAGTACTAGCATTTTAGATAAATATCCAGCGGTGGAAGAAGTATTCAGAACTTGTACTTAAGTAAAAGCAGTATTACCACAGTGTACAAATACTCTGTTACAATTAAAAGTCCTGCAGACAAAATCTTTCTTAAGAAAAAGTGCAAAACTATCAGCACCAATATAAACTTAAAGTATAATGCAGAATGGGCCATTTCAGAATGATTATTATAATACTGAATTATATTGTTTAATGCATTAATAATTTCAGTATTTAATATTGCAGCTGGTAAAGGTAGAGCTTATTTTAATTACTTAATATGCTGCTGAGGGTTTTAATCTATAATAACACATAATTAATGGGTTAATTTATATTTTGTATTAATCTCAATCTGCAAAATAACTGAAGTTAAAGTCTATATTATAGTGGAGTAGCAGTATAAAGTAGCATAGAATGGAAATACTCAAGGAAAGTACCTCAAATTGTACTAAAGTATAGGACTTGAGTAAATGTACTTATTTACTTTCCTCAACTGGAAATATATTTTATATTTACTTGAGGATAAAAGTATTTTTATTCTAAAAAAAATTATGTTGACAAATAAACTTACTTGGACAATTTGGTCCTCTGCAAGAACATTTCCTCTTTCCTTATATCTGGCCTAAATATAGAAGAAGAAGAAGAAGAAAACAATCACAGGTTAGATGAGAGTGTATGTGTTATTATGAATAACTCTTTTACATGTACTAGGTCGGTTTTTTAATAATACAAAATAACAAGATAATTCAACAAAACCATATGAGATCAAACGAAACAATAAATAAGTAAATATCAAATAATAAGACATTCAAAATGAGCCTGAATACCATGAAAATGGCTCTTTAATCTAAGTATTAATGTGAGTGATCGCATTCAGTGATAAAGATATAAAACATAACTATAGAGCTGTTATTGTGGTCATGTAGTAACTGTAACGTTACCTCAGCGAGCTTCTTTTTGGCAATAGCTCCCGCACCGACTCCTCTCCGATGCATTCTGCTGATGTCTAAACTACGAGTGTCTTTATCGCAGAATAATGTCAGTAAATAATATTCAACGTTTAAAGGTAGCTTAGTTTTTCGGGAAACGTCGGTTGATCAATGTGATATATAGCTAAAGCTTCTTTAGAAAAACTGTTTCCATTTTGAGTGAACGGAAGTGAACTACTTCCTCATAGGTGAGCTCAACTGTTTATTGTATAGCGCCCCCTGGTGTCCTGGCGAATATAGCAGGCCAGTATGGGAACTCCTTCTTTCTTCTTCTTCTTTTTTGAGGTTTATTGGCGGTTGGCAAACAATGAATTGGAGCATTACCGCCACCAACTGGTATAGAGTGTGAATTTAAAATAAAATAAAATAAAATAAAATAAAATAAAATAAAATAAAATAAAATAAAATAAAATAAAATGAAATAAAATAAAATAAAATAAAATAAAATAAAATAAGGTAATTAAAAAAAATAAAATAAAAAAATCCACCCCCCGAAAAAAATATATATATTAAAAAGAATTTTTGCTGCCGGAAAAAAAAGAAGAAAGAAAAATGATTATTATTATTATTTCTTTTTTTATACTTTTTTTCTGCCAGCAAAGATACACAGTATTTATTGATAGAATCAATCAATAAATACTTATTCCAATACTGCTTCAAAACCACAGTTGTATTATCAATATGACAAAAGGGTTTTTCGAAAATATAATAATAGAAAAATAAATACTTTTCTTAAATTCTAAGCATGTATTCCTATTGGTGACTGCTATGTTTTGATCAATAGAAAAACAACACAAACCATACAATTATTAATACAGTAAAACAATCAATATTGAACTACCTCACCTCTGAGATGTTCAACACCTTTCCTCAGTTTACTTGGACTACTTACACCTGACAACATAAATATCACCAGGGAACATTTAACTGATCCTACTGTTGTTTAGTGCATCACTTTACATTAATTTACATTTATCTACACTACCTGTATTTATATTTAAACTATTTGTATTTATGTTTAATATTGTGCTGCACGTTTGTTATTGCACTATATGTTTGTACCTTGTCTTGTTCTGCTTTTGTAACTTGGTTGTTTGCATCTCATTTTCATTTCTTCTTTTTTGTTGTTGTTTTGCAATGGGATCAGGGTAACACAACTTTGTTTAAATTTATACTGTACTGCACTGTATAAAGATAGCAGACAATAAAGTCTCTCTTATCTTAAAAGTGCAATATTTGTCTCTTAGATGTAGTGGATTAGAAGTACAGAGTCGCATAAAATCTTAATACTAAAGTACAAAAGTAAAAATGTGTCCTTCAGCACTTGAGTAACTGCACTTACTTTATTCTCCCACAGTTCATTACATCATAACAGTAGTATCATCATTACATAATCGTAGTATAATGTGTACTGCGTGTACTTTGTCGCCCCCTGCTGGCTGCTCCTCAACGTCAAAAACGTTCAAAACACAAGAAATGGCCATCCAACAAATTACGCATGCGCAGAAGTCGGCGCTTTAAAACAAGTCTTGAGGAGGGAACATGAAGACAGTTGCAGGTGGACTTCAATAACAGTCGAGGTAATAAATACATATATAAATACATTTTTAGTACAAAACACGTATGTCCGATTGTTAGTGTTGTATTACACTTTGTCGTTATAACTGCGTGGCTCCCGGAAGTGCGTTTCTGTTGGTTAAAACTAGCCGGCTAAACGTTAGCCTAGCTAGCTAGCTAGCTAGCTTGTTATTGTTTTTCATGATTTCGCGAGAACCAAAATGGAGGCAAATGGAGGCAGTGTCGTACACAGCCACTCCCGAGTCCTCTTGTTTGAAGCACTCTCACTGAAATGTCCACCCATGACGCACCACACTGAGTTTTAAATCTAGTTTGTGTCTGAATTAGCTTCCGAGTACTTCTATTACACTGCTAATGTAGCTTAGCTTCTATTTCGATTTTTAGGAAAAGGATGCCCAGGATCAGGCACTGTGTCGCTGCTTTGGTTCTCTACGGTTTGTCTCAAGTATGAGTAGTTGGTGCATATATTTTACTACCAGCTCAGAGACCGCTTGCCTCCATTTGAACAGACAATAACACGACAAATCGACTTTTTGTTTTATAGGACGAGCAGCTGTCAAGTTCTCATGGGAGGTAGCTGTGGTTGAGATGCACCGCCGAGGCGCTGCAGGATGAGACAGCCGTCGTGGTCGCCATGACTCTGAGGTCCACACTGTTTCCACATACGGGATTCAAACAGGACGCAGACACCACCGACTTCGACCAAGCGAGACCAGTGAGCATCAAGAGGGAGTCCTGCGACTTCGTCATAGATGTTCAAAACGCACACGGGGGCGAGATCCCGAGCAGATCCAGAGACTTAGAGCAGAATTACATGACAAGCAAAGTGTCCCTCGCGCCCACGGTTGCAGAAGTAGTTCAAGGAGACAGTAACAGTGTGGGGATATTGTCCCTGGTGAGACAAATGGGGGGTGAGGGAACCCCAGTGAAAGGCAAACCCCTCTCTGCTGACAATATGGATAACCCTCAGATGGCTCTGAACAACAACCCCAAGGATGCAGGTGCAGATGACAGCGTGAAGGGGGTTGTCCTCCCCGGAGTCCTCGGCACCGCATCCATTGAGCTCTCCTCTGAAGGCAAGTGGAGGAACATCAGGAAGACCCCCGCCAATCCCCACACACAGGCCAACTGCCTCCGGCAGATTCTCCTCCTCCAACTGGACCTCATTGAACAACAGCAACAGCAGCTGCAGTCCAAGGACAAGGAGATAGATGAGCTCAAAGCAGACAAGGAGACGGTATGTAAAATATTTTAGTATCTGCTATTAATGTGTCATAATGTGTGGCTTTATATATTTAAAGTTACGTTTATTTTGTCTCTGTCTTCTTCTCTTGCAGCTTCTTGCGCGTATTGAGCGCATGGAGCGTCGCCTGCAGCTGACTAAGAAGGACCCGCCACGCGACAAGCGCCTTTTCCAGCCCCTGGAGCCATGGACCCCCGACAAAGAGGACATGTGGGATATGGATGTTGAGGAGGGTTCGCAGCCCAACACGACCACTCCGCTCCAGTTTAGTCGGGGTGGTAAAGGTCAAAAGAGGTAAAGGAAATAGCAGACAGCACTGAGCGTTTCTCATTTGACTTGTGGTATTAAATCAAACCACATTAATTAAATGCATGCAGGAAAGGAGAATCTCCATCCTGCCACAGTTTAACATTTTCTCTGTGCAATATTCAAAAGCGGAAGAGTTCATGACTCTAATTCTTCTCTTTGCACACGCAGGAAATCTTGCTTTGGAGATGCAAAAGTCCAGAAATCACGAGGCAAAAGCGCCAAGCTCAGCCCCCAGAAGTCTGAAATTCAGCCGTGCTCTCCCAATCAGAGAGAGCTGCGCAGTAAGGAAACCCCAGAGAAGAGCGTTCCCATACGGTCGGGGTCAGAACGGGACCTCATGCTCCCGTGCAAAGAGGAGCCCAAGCTGAGCGGTCAGATTGAAGACCTGCCCTTCATGTCTACTACAGAGATGTACCTCTGTTGCTGGAACCAACCTCCTCTTTCGCCTCTGCGTGAGACTTCCCCTAAAAAGGAAGAAGAGGTGGCCAGTGAGTGGACTCCTCATGTAGTACATGATATGCTGATTGTTTGTAAGCGTGACCTATATCCCATCTTCTAATCATTTTATCCATCAAATGTCCCGAATGCGCTGTCTCTGAATAACTTGATTTCCCTCCTCTCTTCCTCTTAGTTCCATCGTGGAGAGAAAATCCTATCGAGCCTCTGGACGAGGACCCCTCCTTTATACCGCCCGAGGTGAGCTGCATCTTAAATGTTAAAACAAGTTATCTCACTTAAAATCCAAAAGCATTTAACTCATGAATGACTCGTGTGACTTCCCATCCAGCCGCTGGACGACAATGTGTTTTTGAAACGCCACTCGAAGCTGGAGTTGGATGAGAAGAGGAGGAAAAGGTACCAAACACTGACTTAAGTTCTTTTATCTGAGATTTGAATGAATATGTTTGTTTTTGAGGTTTGACTAGAGCTTGATTCATACTCAATACTGGAGATTAAAGAATCCGATTATAATGTTATCAGACAATATTTGTTTATGATTTTTTTTTAACAATCCCTTAAGTTGGTTATTAAACAGTTGAGGAGTAAACGGGAAATTTTACAAAATATTGTAACAGTTAAAACCTCAATGTGGTTGGAAAATACATCATAACGTCAAAAATAACATTTAAATAACAACACAGAGAAACAGGAAGCTTAAATATAAACAACAATGCAGCCCATAAAACCTAAACTTAGTGTACATCACTGATAAACACTAAGCTCTGGTTTTGGTGAGGACAAGCTTGTAATTTAATTTAATATAGAGAATAGGATAAAAGTGTGTAAGAAGTAACACTGACACCAGCGCAAAACAAGAAAAGCAACACGAGTGCTGATGTATCAGTGAGAGGTGACCAATGAATTTTCTGGCTCTAGTTTCCTTCTTTACCAGGGAGTTTGTATGTTTCTCCTCAATATTTACTACACTTTATACACAAGGTCCAGCTTTGAGGATGAACTTTAAAGGCTTACAATGTGTGAAAACGTATTACTTGATTCTCAACAAAACATGTAAACACTGGAGGCTTGAGATTCAGTTCTTTGTGAAGTCTTTAAGCTACAAATAATTAGGAGTTCTCTCCAGCTATAAGTCAAGATTTCTCTCTCGTTCTTTCCTCTTGCTGCCGTTTTCATCGACGGTCTGTGTCCTCAGGTGGGACATCCAGCGAATCAGAGAGCAGCGCATGTTTCAGCGTCTGCAGCAGCGCATGAACCGGAAGAAGGTCGTCCCGGAGACGGAGCCAGAGCTCTCGTCCTTCTATCCCGACACGGAAGATGGTACATCTGCATAACTTAATACACAATTTAGCAACATCAGTGGGATGTTTTTTTTTAAACTTTATTCTTTTGTTTCTGCCAGTTGAAACGATCGTGATCACTCCCTTCCTGCCTGTGGTTGCGTTTGGCCGGCCGCTGCCCAAACTCTCACAACAGTAAGTCCGTCTTTACTGTGAGGTTAGCTCATCGTGGCATGATCCATAAAGTTATTGATCATCTATTGCTCTGGTGATTCTGTACTGCAGGATGTTTCAGTTGCAATTTCAAAAAATGTGAAAAATGAGAGATGGGGAGGAAGTCAGTGGATGAAAGCAGCTGAGATTATTTGGTAAAAGCATGTGTGTAAGACTTGTTTTGGTGATTTGAACATTAAGTCTGTTTTACTAAAATGTTTCTTCTTCCTCCTGCAGGAACTTCGAGCTGCCCTGGCTGGACGACCGAAGCCGCTGTCGCATCGAGGTGCCCAAAAAACACACTCCTCATCGGACCTGTCGGAAGTGAAGCCCTGTTGTGACAGCGGAGAGATGCCACTCCATGCCCGGATTAGAAAATGCTATATTTGTCTTGCCTGGTGTGTGGGGGGGGGGGACAAGTCGCTATGTATAACTGCTGTTGCTTTCAGTCTGAAGTCTCACCGCTGACCAGCTGATCTGCAGAATATTATACAAGCATGGCAGATAGTTCGATGTTTTTTGGTCTCGTTCTGATAAAAAGGGAGATTAAAATGCAACAAGATTACAGTCCTCCGCATTAGCAGCTGTTTGAAGACGCCACATCAGTTTGTACTCTATGAACGGTCATGTGCATGTTCTGTAACACGTTTAAAATACATTTTGTAGCAGCAAAACGGATCTCATCACATAAAAGTGGAGCTTTCTGTCACTTATGCAGCTGACGGGAGAAAGTGGACTCTAATCTTGAGCGCATTCATGTCGGCGGTAAAAAAACAAACCTTTTGACCTGAAAGTCGAGCTTGTGCTGTACGTTAGGAGCAATATGCAGACTAACTTTCTGTTCTGGGTCGTCCTGCCACACAATATCTAAACCTGACTGTCGTGCTGTGTATTGCCTTTATCGCTGTTCGCACACAACTTCAAATACGACTTTATCAATGTTTGGTGTGATATCGGGAGGTTTGAGCCGCACTCGGCATGATTTCTTCTGAAATAATCGCAGTTCTAGTTCGAGAAATTTTACAAAAAAAGCAACCAAATGATTGTTCTGTGTTCCTGGTTTGCTTCATGGTAACAGCAGCATGGATACTTCGACAGGTGGTCAAAGCCCAGTGTTCTGTTCCCTGCTCTGTTCCTATTCATTTGTTTTTAACGTGAGTTGCATGGACTCTTATTTAGCAGTTTCTAAATAAATAAAAAACACGGTAGCATGGCTTCAGCCCTCGACTGGAGAAGACTCTCCGCTCATCGGGCTGCAAACTGTCGTCGTTGAAAGCATGAATGGCTGCTCTGTTCAGCGAGAGCTGTTCATCACGACGCCGTCTGATAATAACAAAGTACAGCTTTGATCTTCGCAGTACGCTTACATGCAGTAAATATTAGGCAGGTTGTGTGTATGCATTTTGGTCTCCAGTTATCTGACGTTCAAGGGAACCGTTGTAGACTATCAATACGCTTTCTAGCTGTAGTTCTGTAGATGTTCGACATGCTGCCGGTTAAATCTCTCCCTCTGTGATACAAACCGTGTTTTCTTCTCTGCTCGACCTCTTTAAACATGCGATGCAACGGGCTGTCTGTGGAGGCAGCTTTTGGAAATGCAAAAAGTTGATTATTTCTTTTTTTTAGTTTTTTGTACATAGCTTCCAGAAACAAATGTACATAAAACATGGCTGTTATTTTTTTATTATTTAATGTTGGAAGTGTTGAGTACATTCAATATTGTTCTATGATTGTATGTTGACAAATTGACAGTTTTGAAAGTTAAATTTTTTTGGAATAAAATGAACATGTCTACGATATTCTGGATGTTTGTGGTTTGATCGAATGGGAAGAAATTGGGGCAGATATTTGATATTTAAAAATAATCTGATGTGATGCTATGTAGAGTTAAACTTACATTAAAGCATTGATGCTACAGAGCTGTCTGCAGACCAACGTTGTCGCTATCGCATTGCATGGTGGGATATTTATTCATTAGACTCCAGAGCCACTGAAGAGAAACTGTTTTCAAAGGCTCAGAAGTTCTTTTCATGATTAATAAACTGAACAACCAATTAGTTAAATTGTGAAAAAAAAGTTTATTGAATAAAGAAAATCGAAAACGGGACAGTTTCTCAAAAACAAACACTGCTGACTCATTATTTGGTGAAAATCCTGCAGATCTCAAAAACACTAAGACACGAGTCGCTGGTGA
>NW_022280034.1:1911765-1971765 GCF_004355925.1 Anarrhichthys ocellatus | reverse complement strand
ACGTCTCTGTGGCTTCAGGCATTCTGCTGCACGCTCTTCTGTCCTCCAGGAGGTCCACCGGACAATGACCACCTTAAAGTTACTGTGAGGAACTGCAGTCGGAGCTCCGGAGGGAGGAGGAGAGCTCAGCTCCTGGCAGCAGCAGCGTCTCCTCCTCCTCCAGGAGCAGAGCTTCTCCTCTCTGCTCCTCCGGTCCAGGATGATGATATTCTATATTTTTCTTCTCAGCAAATTCCAACAATGAATTTATCTGCGAAAAAGTATTGTTTGTATATCAAAGCTTGACATTTATTCTTCCTCTGAGCCATAGAGCTCCATTAAAAACACATTGATGAGCCTCACTGTTGTTCCTTCATCACCATAAACACACACACTGTAGTTTATTCTGACTCAATCACACATACACCATCCTGCTGCTACATATACTCACTGGAACACTAAAGGTGGATTAATCCGCTGCTGAAAATAGTCCCCAACAAATGCACTATTTCATCCTGTTTGAGTGATGTTTGTGTAAAACTACAGTGGCCAGCAGATTTAGGAAGTAACTGAGCCTTTTTATTAAAAATGAAACTATCCATTTGTGACCAGATTTGAAAGATTTAAGTTTAAAGAAGAGTAGGAAGTCTGAAAGTATTGGTAGACATAAAACACATTTGACTGTTCTCATTTCCCGATTTTGTGTCTCCTTGTGACCCGGAAATCAATCTCAGTGCTCCATCCCAATTCCTAGAATGCATCTTGAGGAGAGAGGAGGCTTGCTAGAGGAGCTATGAGCGAGGATGCACAGATGTGTCCTTCGCGGAAGTTGAACAATGGACAGATGATGCAGCCGTGCCACACATCTTATTTAATCTCCATCGCTGAATGTCTCATTTTGTTGAATGCCTGTTGCCTCGACTACTCTCTCCTCGCGTCTCTTCCTCGTCTCGTCCGCTCACATCTCCCGTGGGTGGGACTAAGATGTAAGGAAAGGAGGTGAGGAAAGGAATAGAGGATGCACAAAGTGATAACTGGGGCCCAGGTTCTTCTATACTGGGATTTGTTGACAGTAAGAAAAACGTGGAATACTTAACACCAGACTGCTTCTTTAAAATGCAAATAAGTAGGACGTTTTATTTTTAATAAAAGAACATCGGATCATACTGACTCTTGTACATTTTGTCATGTTTTCTATTTGTTTCTGTCTTGTTCTGTGTTTCTTTGTCTCCACACACAAACTTTGACTGTCTCCATTTCATCCTAAAAGTGTTGGTCTGGGTTCTTTACATATTTTGGCAAACCATGTTTGAGACCTTCTCCAGGATTTTTTTGAGGGAAATCTTTTTGTTGGCATTCTGTTCTCTCTGCTGGTGAGGACAGAGACTGATATTGTTTAGATTGAAAGACCAACAAGTCGTCCCTGGATGAGGGAAGTCATGTATTCTACACTGGAGTAGATCAGAGATACTGTCAGAGGATCTACTATGAAATGTCATACTTGGTAGAATTTTTTTAAACCTTTGTTGAATATACGGAAGCTGACGGCATGAAAATATTAGCAGTTTATCTGTCATTAATTTGTGTTTTTTAATTTTATTTTATGGATGTTTGACTATGCTTATGGGTCACTATCCACTTTGCTGCTGTAATCCTGCTGCGGGACTAATCAAGGAATATTTTATTTTATCTGATTTTATCTGATCTTATCTGATCTTATCTTTATGTTGTATGATATGCAGCATTTATTTTTAGCATTACATCATATAAAAATGTCCTCCAGATATTCATATTTTTTCTCCTCTTTTCGGACCTATGATACAATGTGCACAATAAAAAAACAATAAAAAAATACCTTAATAATAATAAAAAAATACTTATAGCTCCACAGACCTTCTCCACATGGCGGCAGTACGCAGAAGCAGAGCTGCCGAGGAGCCCGTCTGATGACCGGGTGAAGAAGAGTGGCGCACACAATGCACTGCTCGGACTGACTAGGGTTGTGTCTCTCGGATGATTTTCACGATAAATTTCCAATTCAGTGGAAACTTGTGACGGGGCAGCAGCTCTCCCTCCATCCGTGTGTGTGCTCTGGATTTAGTGAGAATTAAGACATCTTTTGAACGGAAACGTCGGCGAGAGGTCCCCCCAACTTAATCCTAAACATTGGATTACACAGCGAAGGCTGCTGCATGAAGGAGCTGCCCAGCCCGACGGGGGCTTGGCCGACACCCTCGTTTATGGAAATCGACACCGAGGCTTTGATATTTGGGCCTTGATTTTTTTTTTCTTCTCCTTTATGATGGAGGTGGAACGAAAGAAGAGTTGCGTGTAAAGAAAAACGTTTTCTTCCTGCTTCCTTTAAAAAACAATTGAAAGGTTGCTTGTGGCTAACAGCTGGAATCGGCTAACGCTAGCTAGTCAAAGAAGCTAACGTTACGTCTTTCTTTTGATGTGAATTCAACCATTACTATCGGCCATCAACATTTTCGGCAGGAGAAAACATTTTTATATTCTCTTGGCTGCGGAATATTAGTTAGCTTCACAGTAAACTGTCCGGCTTGTCATGCTTCTTTCCAGACGCGTTTTAAGAATATAGTTGTATTCTTAAAGGTCCGCTGGCTGAATATATATTGTAACGTATCGAGTTAGCTAACATGCTAACTAAATGAGCTAAAAGCTAATTGGGTGGAATCAACACTGACCTAACGTTAGCATTACTTAAACTCAACAAGACAGCTAATTTTTACTTCCTGTTTGACTTAGGAGTAAATCACAGTCGTTGTCAATAATAACATTTCACATGAATACGTAAATAATGTCACGGCCACCGGTGTGTTTAACGTCTGATATCTGGGTTATTGGCCTTGCTAACTAGCTAAACCAGCTAACCGTATCATTTTTGCTAATAAATGTGTCAGCGTGTGCAGAAAATTTAGTAAATTCAACGCGCAAGAGTTGTATTGAGCAATCAAGAAATTTATCTAGAGCCGATTTAACCTGCTTCGTCCATAGCACAACTAAGGCTTGTCTTTTTTATTTTTGTTTACATGCGTATAACTTAAATTTCTTGCTAGCTATAGCTACTGTTAGCCTTCTTCTTGACACAGTCCGCTATGTCCTGACATTTAAGTTAAGTGTGTGTCTCGTGGATGTTTTTTTAAAATCCTCCACGTGGAGCTGAAGTTTGCGTTCAGATTCATTGGAAATGACACTAAAATTCCGCCGAAAGAGAGGCACTACTGGTGCCGATAGAGTGTTGTCAAAGGACGGTAAATAATAGCCACTCGTTTCCATTAACGCCATTTTAACAGGGCCTCTGTGTGGTGGTGGTGTTTTTATTTGCCTTTTTGGTTTCTCACTGGAGCTTACAAAAAGGAGAAGGTGTTGTTTGAGACATGGAGGGCCCGAGCCGAAGCACTGGATTCCGGCAGAGCCGACGGTCCCGTTCACAGCGCGACAGGGACCGTCGGAGGAGGAGGAGAGTGGACCTGTCCGAGCAGCAGCGGGGGGCCACATCCCTGTCCTCGGGCTCCGATCGGGAGGATCGTGGGACGAACAACGTGCTGGGTCCCGGTGGGAGAGAATGCCGGCCCGGTTTCGGGAGACACAGGCCTCCACGCCGGAGGAAGAGAGAGATGTCGGTGTCCTGCGAGGAAGACATCATCGATGGCTTCGCTATTGCGAGCTTTGTCAGCTTGGAGGCACTGGAGGTAAATATCTACATTTCCACATGTTTACACCCAGCTGTCACTCACAAAACGGCACCTATTTGTTTTTTCCTAATCTCTCTTTAATGAAGTGTGCCAATCATTTGGCACAATCCTCTTAATTGATTTCTATAATTGATTGACTACTTTTAATCATTGCCTTCCTCCCTCCAGCTGAAGCTGTGAAAAGGCTTCAGATTGAACTACTCAACTCTTGACACTATTTCTTGCTTGGAGAGAGCGATCCACTCAGGATCCACTCAGGCCAACCCTGAGGCCTCCCTCTGATGGGTTCTGGAGAGGCCTCAATTATTCATGTCCTAATTCAGAGAGGTGTTGATGGGCTGCCAATTGGCTTTTCAGACTAAGAAAGAAATAACTGATCACAAAGACATTATTTAAACAAGTGTAATTGTATATTACTCAACACAAAAGCAGAGATTTGGTTGTTTTTAAGTACCTGGACCAGGGCTCAGCTGTCAATCAAGACAAAACGAGTATCTCATGTGGATTCTAAAATCAGCATTTTGTTGGTTGACGCGCTGAATTTTGGAGCTTTAATACATCATACAAAGTATGCATGTGGCACAATTGGCAATCTGATGAGAACATAATCCCTTAATCTGTTTTATGGGTGGGTCAGATGGCGTTAAACCTCTGCGTCAGGACAGGAAACCAAATTATTATGTTGTAAATCTGCATATTTACACGCACAGCACAGACGGTTCCAGTATTCTAATGGGTAACTTGATTTTACAGTCGAATCAACCGGTGAATGCCACCATTGTCGGCTGGTTACTATCTAAAACTGCCAATAACAAAAAGTAAACATACCAGCAAAACAATGGAATGTTGCAATTTCCTTTCCTGAATTTCTAACTTCCTGTCTGAGTTTATTAACAGCAGTGACCACCCGCAGTTATTCTGTAGAAGATAATTCATATAAAAACCAGACGAGCTGCAACCTTCATGTTGAGCCACCTGCACTTCAGTTTGATTTATTCTTCATTCCAGATGCAGCTTTCTATTTTAGCTGCTGTGTTTTTTAACACAAACTTACAAACCTTTAAGGATCCAACCAAATGGAATCGTGACAATAAGTGGCAGTTTTACGCTTTCCTAGTTTTAAACTCCAGAGTAGTCGTGGAATATATGCTGCAGCATCTTCTGGTAGTTTACAGATGTTTCATCTGATTTCACTTGTTTTATGTGTCAAATATTTCTTTGTTTGTATCTAAGTCACCTATACATTTCATTTCATATGAAGAATCCCCTTTCATTAATGGGTGACTCTCCATGTTTCTCCTCAACATTCGATGAAGAAACACTCGGTACTCAAACCGTCTTTTCACATGAGTCACTGATTTCCAATCTTTTTAGTTTTTGACCCTTTTAAAGCGAAGCATCGCCTACTGAGACCTCTCATCACAGATTGGTTTTACTTTTTTTTTTTTAATGACGTAATTTGAATGATTTTGGGTGTTAAACGGGGGAATATTTTCCTGTATTTCACCAGAAAAACTGCAAAAAGAAAGGAAACATATTTTGTAGCAGAGATGCATTTCCTTTCTCTCCTCAGATTAATCTTCTGACCCCTGATGTAGAAAGGTGGAGGTGATAAATGATCCGAAAGATGGGAACCTAAATACACCACAGTGTACTCTTAATACCTCTGTCCTTTTGTGTTTTGTCAGGTTATTGATTAAACATTACAGTAGTTTTTTTAGGCTCCAAGTTCTTATTTTGTCATATTTTTTTAAATGGGGTTAATACAACACAAGTACAAAGTCTCAAAGCGCACCGTATAATTGAATCGACACACAAACAGCTGAAGCGTCATGCAGGCTGTTGTGTTTCATTAGATCATTCTGGTGTTTCTATTTTTGCCGTCACTCAGAGTAGAGTCTATGCATAAATGGGCTCCGTCAGGACATTCATCCGCATGCAGCCGATGGTCTGTGCCCTCAGACATACACATTCATGCCTATTGCTACACATGTAAACACTGATTTATTTTTTCCTTATCAGATGGACTGCTCTCTGAAGCCCAGTCAACGCACTGATATGCTGGGCAGGAGGAACAAGGGGAAGAGAGGGCCGGAGGAGAACGGTGGAGGGCCGCTGTCGGAGCCGGAGGAAGGAGCCCCGCACGGCTACTCCAGCAGCTGTTTGAACAAGAGTAAAAATAAAAGGAGAAAGATAGAGGTGAACCGAGGACTTGTGACTGAATGTTTTCTCTGGATCCACCTTCGTCTTGTTCGATGTTGAGCTAAATGTTTACATTTCTGACTTGAATATCCAGCCATGGAATGAATGAGCCAGTAAAACTGGTTTACACCGCCTATAACTCGAGGGTGTTTTCAGTCACGAAACAGGGAAATCCCTTCCAACCAGGAAAGATACTATCATATAAACTTATTTTACTTTTTAACATTTTAATCACTGTAAATGTCCATTTTTCTTATTTGAAACTTATTTAAAGTACTACATATATTTCTTTTTCCCTAGGGACACCCTTTGGAGACTGGCTACATTGTAAGTTTATTTTCCAATATTATAATGAAGTTGATGTTCTGATGTATACATTTCCTGCAACTCTGCAGCATTTCTGCAAACTCCTGTAAAACTTTACGTTGTCTGAAATATTCTAATAGATGCAAATCTGTGTTTGTCTTCTTTCAGTGTGACACTGAGAGTGACACAGGAGACAAGGTGTGTACTGTTTACCTCTTATCTGATCTATTCCAGGCTTTAGTTTCTTATCAGGTAATGAACATGTGACATTGTTGCTGTTATTTGGTAAAACAAAATGGTGTTTTTGAATAGGAACACAACAAGATAAACTCAATTTCCTCTGACAATTGCTAAGTTAATTTATTATTAAAGTATTAATTTGTTAGGTCGCGTAACCGACTGTCACGCTTGATGCAATCTGTATAAGAAATAGATGAGTGATGTGTTTTTTGAGTATAAATTATGTTTTGTGTCCCCATCTAGGCCTCCGACAATGACATGGACCCAGTCTTCACAGTCAGTACGAGGAAAGGTACGAGAAATTCACAAATTAATATTTCACATTTTGGGTTTGTGATGTCTGTATGTGCAGTATTGTCCCACCCATACTCGTGTTACTCTTTGCTGTGATGTGCAAGAGAGGCATAAAGCTGACCGATGTTCTCTTCTTTAGTCGTAGAGCCCGCCCCCTCAAATATGGCCACATCCATCGGAAAGATCTGCCCGCCTCTCCCGGCCCGTTGTGGCGGCGTCTCGCGGTTGATGGTGACCCCGAGAGTGTCCGGTCTGGAGCGAAGTCAGGAGAAAAACCTGGAGCAGCATTTCCCGGAGCCTGTTTCTTCTTCTACCTCTTCTGCCCCCTTCTCCTGCCTGCCTTCCCCGGTCACGACCTCGGGCACGGTCCCGCGCTCCAGCCCGTTCAACGGCAACGGCGGCCGCCACAACGGCAGCCCACCACTCTCCAAACCCAAACCCTTCCTCACTTTGCCAGGACGATCTCACTCCATCTACAACATCAACAGGTGTGTACATTTAGTTTTTCTTTTTACTATCGATCTCTCCTGGCTCAATTCGTTGATTTGTGATTTATACTTTCTTGTTTCTCAGGAGCAACACCCCGGTCAAACCTCCCTCATCGGCTTCATCTGTTCCGTCTTCCTCATCCTCCATGCGTCCCCCGACTCCCTCCACCAGTGTGTCGCTGCCCTACCTCAGGGGCTCGGGATCCTCGGGGCCCCTCCGACCCCCATCCCGAGCCAGCGCTGGGGCCTTGTTCGCATCCTCACCCGGCCTTCCTCCCCCTCCACCTCTGCTGCAAGGTCCCGGCCACTCAACTGCAGCAGGTACAGTCGACAGGAATGCTGCTTTTCTCTGCTTTTACTGTTCAGCTGTTCATGGGAACACAATGACTAATATGTGACTTAAAATAAACCAAACCCAGACTTCCTCTGGCGGTTGGCTGGGTTGTTGAGGAAGTTGTGAATTGATAAACAGGTCTGATCACGCCAGCACTGCATGTATAACATTCCTTGCACTGTATTGTGTTTGGAGACTTTATAATGTGACAAATGTGTTACTCTTGTGTCTGTCAAATTAACTACAACTGGTAAAATAATGTAGCAAAATTATTTTTAAGTTTTATTTAATATAACTAACTATTTATTTATTCTCCTTATTTCTGCCGCTGTAGACCAAGAATTACTGCGTCAGAACTTAAACTCCCACTTCTTGAATTCACAAGAGCGCGACGGCCGACGCAGCGTCCCGGGGGCTGAAAACAACGCAGCAGCCGCGGGCCGCTCCACTCCCGGTGGTCAGTCGGGATCCAACTCCTCCGGACCGGGTTCGTCGGGCCGGACGTCTCAGAACCAGCCGAGCATCCTGCCTATGGCCTTCCAGTTCCATCAGCACAACCACCAGCACCAACACACGCACACGCACCAACACTTCACGCCCTTCCTGCACCCCACAGCCACCGCACCGCCTCTGGTGAGATGCTCTCCCTTGTTGTGCTGAACATCTGTGTCGTACTTGAAATTCCGCTGTGGCTGGAATGTGGACCGTGCTCGGTTTACGAGATGTTTTAACCCTCTCGCTGTTTTTGTCTTTCAGTTTGATAAGTATCCAGGCAAAATGGACGGGCTGTACCGACACCCTGTGAGTACTTTGTATAATCTCACTGATTATGTCTGTGATGATAATTTACAAATTAGGACATTAATTAACAAACGACGAGGCTGAGAATACATTTCAGCTGTTTTAGGGCCTTAAACATTTCAACCTAAGTAGATTTAAAGTGCACTATCAACATGGATTTAATTAAGTTGCTCAGCTGTTCTGTAGTCACTAAGCTGTGTGTGTGTGTGTGTGCGTGTGCGTGCGTGTGCGTGTGCGCGCGCGTGTGTGTCTGGGTAGTTCTTCCCACAGTACCCGCCGCCCTCAGTGCCGAGTATCCAGCCCGTGATTCCTCCCTCTGGGCCTTTCAGCTCCTTGCAAGGAGCATTTCAGCCAAAGGTGAGAAACATGTTGTACATGTTGATGATCCTGAGCGGCCACAAGGCGCCCTATTGTCTGGGGAAATGTCACATTATGTGCTGTAATTATTGTCTCGCCATAAGGTGACAATTCAGTGATGATATGCAGTGTGTTTGATAACAGTTAGGTATTCTCACTGGAGGGTAATTAAGCACTGACCCTCTCACAGCAGGCGTCCCACGAGGCTCCATAATGACTCTACCTTTGTAAACTCTTGTCCTTACTAGTGATTCTAGAATCTGTTCTGGTTCTATAAGCGTCAGTTAAGCTGTGCATACGCTGTACCATTTTATACATGTTTTGTTCTGACTCATACCGTACAAGTAAATTATCAGGAGGTTACGGTTCTTGTGTTGTACTGTGTGTGTGTGTGTGTGTGTGTGCGTGTGTGTGACAGCCTCTTGTCTCTCAGGGAGCCGGTCCTGATATTTCCGCCCGACTTGGTGTTGTGCCTCACCACCTGCAGCCCAAAGACCCGCGGGTAAGGACTACATGCTTACCTACAACCTGAAGCTCTTCAGGTGTCTCTTCTTCTGTTTGCATAGATCTGTACAGACGTGGACGACCAACGTTTAGGCTAGGATGTGCTGCGACATGGGCCTAGTCAGTGCAGTGAAGAGAGCTAAAACTATTCCTCACAGAGAGTGAGATATGTGGATTAAAAGTGTTTTTAACACTTGTGTTTTCTTGTAGCTAACTGATCCATTTGGGACATCGTTGAAAATCAGTAATGTAAGCAAAAACAGATGTTTTTGAATCCCTTGGCTCTTCAATAGCTTCAGCCTGTTTTACTTTCTCACTGCTTCACTCGCTCTTTGCACTAATCTCACTTGTAATCCTGACTGCTACTGGTCTGTTCTCTGAACCCAGTTAGATATTTCAGAAGCCAGAAAACACCCTGTTTTAAAATGTGCGTGGTTGTTCTTTCCCCCGTGATTTTCTTGTGTCCTCGCTTATGTATTTTTTTTCACGATGTTTTTTGTTTTAAATATTCCCAAACTTATACTGAACTCTGGTGGTTGAACCTTATCGTAGCGGCTAAACGGGAAGAACATCTGCCTCTGTGTGCAAAAAAGGTATAACACAGTAAACCTCTTGTGATCTTTGTGCTGCGCAGAAACCAGGAAAGTGGTGTGCTATGCACGTGTATGTGGCCTGGATGATTCTGAGCCATCAGAAGAAAGTGAAGGTATGTGTTTCGAAAAATTCAATTGAATTGTATTTAAAGAATAAGTAGTATCACCCCAGTGAGAAATGGATCGTGTGGTTAACCCTTTAAACGCTCGTCTCTTTCAGCTGATGCGTGCTGATCCTCAAAAGTTGGACTTCCGTAGTGACCTGCTGGCCCGTCTTCCTGGAGCCGGAGGACTGGGGCCCATGGGAGGAGCCATGCCTCCCACTCATGATCTGACCAGACCTCCCAGTCTGTTCTCAGCTGCAGGTGCTTGTCTAAACATTTTGACATCCCTGAGGCTCCACAGCGTCGCTGTGTTGAGTCACCGTGTGTGTGAGCAGCTCGATGAGCGGTGACAATATATATTCTTCTTCTTCTTCTCCTTACACTCTTTCTTTCTCTCAGGGCCAGTCAATCCGTCCTCCGCTCCTTTCATCTCTCCATCGACGCCCCACTCCTCTTTCCTACCACCAACTGCACACTTGGGTAAAAGCAGCTTCAAAAGGCACATCTGTATGCCACTTGTACACCACAGCCAAACGCCTGTCACTTCCATTCACCCGCTCCACATTTTACTTTGACCTTTCACAGATGAATGGAAACCGAGTTTCCTAAACCCGCTGTATCCATGTTCTTCCATCTGACTGGAGACATTTCAGAAGTTTCAGCACAGCTTACAGCCTGTGTAGAAATGAATGGTTGTATTCACAGTTTTTCTGTTGTTTTGCCTGCGTTTGTCTTTTTAGATCCATATGGACGATCCCCACCCTTCACCCCTCTTGGAGCTCTTGGTTCTGGTGCCTTTGGAGGACTTGGCAGCCCAACACTGGGTCAGTAATACGGCTTCTCTGCTCTAGAAACACGAGGCTTAAAGGATAAGTTTCTTAATACGATCCTCATATTATATACCTCATAAGTCTGCAGACTTTGCTGGGGTCTTCTGAGCATGTGAGTAACGGGACGATTTATGCTGCCTCGTCGAAAAATGCTTTTGATTTTTATTGCAAACAAGGAAACGTGTACTGAGAGAATATGGGGAGCATATTTTGATACTCAAGGGTAACGAATATTTCGTTTAGTTTTATGCATCATCATACAATGAAATAGCCACACTTTGTCAAAACAAACTTAAAAGAAATGGTTAACTGGATTTTGTTTGAGGAAAATTCATCGTTTAGATGAATCGGTAAATAGTTGATGGATTAATCAATAGAAAATGTGTCGTTATTATATCATACGTACGTTGAGAGAGGAAGTGGTTACGTGTAGCTTGAGTCTAGTTTGAGTCAAAGGTCTGAGTTTGAAGGCTTGTGACTGAAACACAACACAATGGTTTAATGAGACAGGATTTTCAACTCCGTCAGCAGGAATTACTTTTCTTTCATTGTGACGATCCCGAGGTAATCGTTAGAAATAAGGTGTCCACTTTGCACGTAATTGATTGGCCACTGCAGCGCCTTGCCGGATGATATTGCATTATGGTAAAAAGTTTAGCCACCCCAGCGTTAGCGCCACTGGGGGGAGGTGTGTTTTGGAGCTTAAGACAACGTTATTTGTGGTAATGATTCCTCCTCTCTATACTGGCCATTAAGTGATCCCACCAGGAAGTATCTCGTCTCCTCACAGAGGAAATGCTGGCTGGGGAAACACAAAGCGGCCATTAGGTACTAGAAACTGACTAACCTGAGAAGAGACTGTTCTCTGTTTGGCTGCTGAAGCCTCATATTTACCTCGGCTGAACCTTAAAGTACAGTCGCACGAGGAAGTATCACCTCACAGGAGGAACAATTACAGAAACCAGTAAACCGACATGCTTGAGGTCATCTCGTGTTATAGAGTATTTAAGGTTTGCAATTACAACTCGTCACTGTGATATTTTGAATTCATGAAAACTTTTTGTGTGTGGGCGGAAAACAATTAGTCCTCTCGCCACCGCAGTGTAATATTTAATGTTTTTAAATTAAATAATTGCCGACACATCCGTCTGAGTGGGTGCATGGAACGTAAAACACATAAATTGGCACATTTACCGTGATTGGAGGAGCTCTCCATACTCTAATGAACGAGGATGATGAGCTTGTCGAGTCGCACCTTTGCTGCATCAACATCTCCAATTAAGTCTGAACAAAACACAGCCGAAGCACAGAAAGCAATGCTGTTTTACTCCATATCTTTTAATGCGCAGGAGCTCTGCTAGTTGATGCATATTTCTTTTGTTGTAAAACTCTTACAATTAATATTGTAATTTGCAAATTAAGATCATACGTTAATAGCATGAAGTACACATCTTAAATTAAAATGTGTGAAGAGGTCAAATAAGGACGATTACGATTGGATTGAGGTTATTTTGAAGTACTGGTAAAGGGAATGGATTGATCCACATTGTAGCTACTTGTACTGTATATTTACATGTAGACGGTAATCTGTTATGTGGTTTGGGTTGTAAAGCTAACTGCAGTATAGAAAACAGGAACTGGGGGGGGGAGTGGTTAAAGTCATAATAACAAGAATGAAAATAAGAATATATAAATCATAGAAGTCACATGTGTTGGAGGCAAAATTTGCTGGTAGAGCTAAATATACCCCTGAGCGTAGCCATATGCACCAAATTCAACATATTACAAACACACAATGAATTATGAGGGTCAGGACATCAAAGAAACTAGTGGCGATGTTGCTTTTGTCTGGGCCAAAAAGTTGCACTTGAACACACCCTAAAGATTACATGCAACGGGCAACTAACATGTAACTTCTGCGCCTGCGTGACAGAAAGTTACTCGTGACTCCGAGAAGTTGTTATTAAACACACAGGAAACAAACCACCATTTTCACTACTTCCAGATGACCATGTTGTTTGTGAAATGATCAGATAAGATGAAGATGATAAAGGAGAAGAGCCTCCAAAAAGTAGAGCTAGCAGATGCTCAAAAATACAACAAATATGTGAATGTAATTGCTTGGATCCCATTTGAGTTTCAGACCTTCATCATGGAAGCCTCTGTCGGTTATTGAGGAATGATGTCAACAGTTGCCATTTTGTAACAAAATTAATAATTTAACATTTCAAAAAATACTTCTACATGACATCTTTAAGCCATGTCGGAATATATACGGTATATTCTTGAGGTTTCTGTCCCAATAATGAAAACATTCGTTTTTCTGTCTGCATTTCTGTTTGTTTTTCTCTAAAAATGTGTTTTAAATGTATCGGGTGTATATTGTCTTCAAACACAAACAGCCAAACGAGAATCTTACCGAACTATATGCCATATACTATTAACAACTGTTACTTAATAACAAGACTAAGAATCTGATCAAGTTTAGTTGTTCAGCTGCTCTGGGCTAAAAGTTCAACATGAAAGCATTGATTAAATATTTCTAACAAATTGTAAAAGATAATGTTTTGTTGTGTTCGACTAAGCGTAGAGAGATCATTAATTAAACAACCCAATGCAAAACATTGTCAATTAAAGGGTTTTAAGAGGTTTCAGACTGCAGAAATATTTGTATAATAGTTTTATTGTTTTTTTAACTCTGGCATTTGAGTCGGTGCCTTTCTTTAAAAGCCTTGTTGTCTACATTATTGATTGCAGACCAAAATATATTTCTCTTGATCATTTAGAACTTGTTTTGAAAAACATTTCTTTTTTTAACCAGAAGTTGAAACAGAAGTTGTTCAGTACGAACAAGTTTTCAGTTGGACTTCTTAAAACAATAATCCTGCTCACCAGGATAATAATAGATGCTAACAACAAAGCCTGTTGTAAAATATTACATTTTAAAGTTTTACTTCTACACTGTTTTCTTTCTTTCTTTCTCTAACCAAGAACATGTCTCTCTTCTTCAGCAGGATCTGTGTTTGGCCCTAAAGATTCACCAGCTAACGTGGTCGGAGGCCTGTCCACCCCCAACCATCACGACCCGTGGAACCGTCTGCAGGGCGGGCCGTCTGGGTTCACTCCCGGGCCCAGCTGGGCTAAAGGGCCGGACAAGCGGGACGAGAGGGACCGAGCGAAGGACACGGAGAGGAGAGACATCCCCCACATCAAGGACGAAAAGGACAGGTATGACATGATTACAACACTGGCTTTATATTTAAAGGGAGAGCTTGGTCATTGTTCTTGACATGCGGTGATAAGCAGTGTGCGACACGCAGACCTCGGCTTGGTTTCTTCTAGTTGCCTTTCTGGTATCCAAGAAGAGGCGAGACCATGTCCTGCTTTAATCCAGGCTCTCACGAAAGGCACTGCATCACATTTGTCCGAAGGGGGTCCATTTAGGTCCCCAAACAGGTGAAGACAGGCTCGCTCGGACGCCATCTTTAATTATGGCCGTCAACATTTTTACTTTTTACAACTGGTGAACAGAAGTTACCATATCTGGAATGCGGAGGAGGGACTTAGAGACGCTGTATACAGCTCTGGTAGCGACCTGTCAATCACAGTAAGCTCCGCCCTAAAGCATCCCCTGCTTTATGGTCTGTGTGACTCTAAATGGACCATAATGTACTAAATGAACATCATGCTGTATTGAAGAAGACTTGAACCTAGAGATTGAGACCATAAACTCATGTTTACAATGTTTACTGAGGTAATAAATCAAGAGAGAAGTAGAGTCATTTTCTCATAGACTTCTATACAACCAGAGGAGTCGCCCCCTGGTGGACACTAGAGAGAATGCAGCTTTAACACACGAAGCATCAGCTTCACTCCCCAGAACCGGAGGTCATTAATTAAAGAACCCAATGCAGGCTTTCAGGGCATCTCAAGTGTCAATCAAGTATTTCTCCCTCTGATCCCCCAAACAGTCCTGTGACCACAGATGTCCCAGCGAGGTAGAGAGACCTGTCAAGAGGAAATATGCAACAACCTAAAAAAATCCACAAAAACACACAAAATAGATTTAATAGAACAAATCTCCACATCTTATATCAAGTGTAATACAATTGTGGTGTGTATGTATGTATGTATATATGTATATGTATATATGTATGTATATGTATATGTATATATATATATAAAAAAATATAAAAGTGGGTATGGAGGATTTCTATTCTGTAACTGTTGTGCACCTTTATGTTTTGCAGAGACAATATGCTGTATGGCCGACAACCTGTGAGAATGTCTCCAGTCGCCCCTCCCTTCAAGCCCCGCAGTAGCACCCCGGTCTCCCACATTAACGGCCACAGCAGCACCCTGGGGGGCAGCGCCGGGCCGATCGAGGACCTGACGCGCAGCTCAAGCAGAGACAGAGATGGAGACAAGAGGCCGCAGCAAACGGTGTCGCGTGGACCTCCTTCATCTTTAGTAGCAGACAGAGACAGACCGCGGTCTTCCTCGTCCTCTGTGCTCACCACCCCGCCGCCCACCAATCGCTCGGCGCCGTCTCCGATGGAGCTTTACCCGCGTCCGATGGCCCCGACGGCACACGCCCACCACAACAACGAACCCTCGCACTCCCAAAGAGACGGGAACCTCCCTTCTTCCTCCGCGGCTTCTGCCTCCGTCATGTCTTTGTCTCAGGCCAAGAAGTCTGACCGGACCCAGACGCCCGTCTCCAAGCCTCCGCTGCTTCTCCCGCCGGTTAAAGTCAAAGAGGAGCGGAAAGAGGAGCCGGAGCACATCCCCATCACCCTGCCTCCACCAGCATCCAACCACAGCTTTGAGCGCCCCAACAGCCATCCTCACCACCATCGTTCCGGTACCCCTTCCTCTTCCTCTCTATCACTGACTCCCACTCCTGGTGTTCCCCACATGCCTACCAATCCAAACCCTCCTTCCCACCAACATCTCACCCTGCTGGACCGCTCCAGGGCTATAGAGGCGTATCTGGGGAGCACAGGCGCTGCAGGTTTGATGATGGGTCCGGGAGGAGAACGTTTCCACCACGGTCCAGGACAAGGACCATCACAGGGTCCACACAGCTTCACGTGGGACCCCTGGAGGGAGCTGGCGGCTCATCAGCAGCATCAGCATCGCAGGGAGGCGATGGCACTTCGGGCAGACCCCCACTTAGCCCTGCGAACTGATCCGCATCTGGCCCGACTGCTCCAGCATCAGCGCCTCCTGGAGGCGGAGAGGGCGCATGCGGCTGTGGCGGCTGCATCCAACCCTCACCACCCTCAGAATTCTACCTCTTCTGCCCGCCAGGAGTTCGGCCTCATGGCCCACCACTTTGACCGCCCTCATCACCTCGGACACCCGGGAGGAGGGCTCATCGACGAGGAGCAGCGCGCCCAGATCCTGAGGGAAGACTTTGAGCGTGCCCGCTACTTCGGGATGCACCCGCACATCCCTCCCGGCGCTCACCTGTCGGGCCCCTCCCACGCTGCTACTGCCGCTCACCTGGAGCAGCTCCACCCTGGCCTTCTGTCCCACTCGCTCCACCACGGAGGCTCTCCCGCTGCCCAGCACCACCACGCGGGCCTCTTCGCCCGTCTAGGCCAGCTGAACCAGCTAGGCCAGCTAGGCCAGCCGCACCATGTGCCCAACGGCATCCTGGCAAAGACCCCTTCGGGCTTGGTGGGGGCTCTGGCGATGGGGGCACCGCCTCCGCTCATTCCGTCCATCACCAGCCGGTCGTCCACGCCTCCCCGTAGACTCGGAGGGCCGGGTGATCTGGCTATGTACAGCGCCCACAAAGACGGAGAGTCCAGATAGTACAGGGACAACACTGGAGGAGATTAAGGGAAATGTCAGGATCACTGTGCTGCTCTCAACCTGCCCCCCCTTTTCCTCTTGCAGACTACTAAACCCTGCCCTCCCAGTTACACAACCAAACCAGCTCCAGCACCCCTCAAACAAGGGTAACCATGACTGACTGGAGGTGATGGAAGGGAGGGGAAAAGCAAGACTCCTCAGTGTGACTTGGAATATGCGCAATGGTTCTATCAGTGCAATTTAAAGGTACATGGTTTCTGTGCATCCTTGGTGTGTTTTTTATGTTATTCTGGCTGTTGGTTCCATTTTCAGATCCGTGCTTTTTTTCCAGCGAGCCTTCTCCGGGTGGATCGGACATGACTTCCAGAGGGATGTGCACTGTGAATAAACATCCTCAGCTCGGGTTAACTCATGGGATATTAATCATGAAGCCTTCCTCGATATGAATCAACCCTGGTTAGGTCTTGTGGATGAGGGTCTTTACAAACACAGCGGTCAAAGTGGTGCTTTCTGTCTTTTGTGTCTCTTTTCTTTGTCATCGTGGAAAAGACAGATTACTGACGAGACCATTTTAATGAAGATCGTCGCACCTCAGTTTCCCGCTTCACCCAAAAACCGAACCTCTCAGCTTTCACGGATAATGAGATTCAACATTCTTGTTCTTGTTTTTCATTTTCAAAGGATGAATGAGATGAACTGTGTGAGTGAACACAGTGTTTTAGAGCTTCCTGTAACTGTTTCCCACTCTCCTCTTGACTATGAGCAGGACCAGATTATAGTAGTCTAGAGAAATTGCCTTTGTAATTATTATTCTCAACATTAATTATCTTCTATAATAATAATAAATATATTCACTGTTATGTTATTTGTATTTGTTTCGGGTATCAACCAGTACTCTCTCTCCCCAGGTAGTAGTCTGTTTCAAATCATGCGGAAGGCTTGCGTCACAGGAAACAGTTTTTAGTGCTCGTGAACATTCAGCCTCTTCAAGGATCTCATCTACGACTTTATTATTATACGCTGAGAGGGAGGTTTGCCTGTGTGTGTGTCATTGGTTGTGTGTTATATCCATCTGGGACTATGGGAGCCTTGTACATTTGAACTGTCGAGTTGTTTCATCAATAAAAAGTAAGTTATATACGTGGATTAATGGGACATCTGCTGAGGAACGGAGAAAGAAGATATAAGGACTTGTGTCAGAAGACAGCTAGACAGCGGGTATCGTGAGAGGGAAAAGACTGGGTCGATTATTTTAATATGACCATTTTATACCTTTCAAACCCCTCCCCTAGAGACCACAAAGATTAATTATTAAATGAATTGTTGTTTACTCTGTTGTGTGGGTCTTTTGTTCTGACTCTGTTAATATTGGGTCAACTATTTTTATTTTCTGGTTTATCTGCTGTTTTATTTTCATGAGTAGATTGGTGTATACATTCAGAAAATGGAGAAATACTTGGATTAAGATATTGACTGAGTACAAATAGTACAAATCGCAAAGATACAGTTTACAATCAGAAAAGATGAAGAAAACCAGGAAATACCTACGTTCAGGTAGTGAAGTTTAGGCTTTTTTTAACTGTCTATACTGAATATCTCAGCTAAACTACTTCACACACTTGCATTTTCCATCTATATATATATATTATTTAAACAAACCTAAAAGGATATTCTGAAGCACCGGTCATATTAATAATCCTGCATTTAAAGGGAATGAACAGAAAAAGGACTTCTTCTCACCAGGCTTTATCTAAAGTAAGTAAAGTCTTGTTTATTATTACCTCATATGTCCCAGGTCCCTTGATCATAAATGTATCCTAAAAAAGAATACATTTACTCTAATAATAAACATAAGTACAAATATGAAGAGCAGGTACTTCAGTCTTTTCTTCTATAATGTTTTATTTTTTAAATAGTTTTGAGGTTGGACAAAACAAACATGAAGGTGTCAGTTTGGGTTCTGGATCAATGATGATGTGATGGCATTTCACACTATTTTTACAAACAAAATTATTCCATAATGGAAATAATTATTAATTAACAGTTCAACAACAGCAGTAAAATCCTGCTTTAGCATTAATGCATGAATAATAATTGAATGACTAATTATATAATAATATAAGTAACAAGACATTTTTCTGCATTAAGTACTTTTAATAATCTAAGTACACTTTCCTGATAAGACTTGCATACTTATACAAACTAACATTTTCAATACACGACTTTTACTTGTAACAGAGTATTTTTAAAGGTACTAGTACTTTGATTATAATATAAAACTTCCTCCACCGCTGCTTGTAGCATCTATTTGCACCCAAGGTTTAAAATATTAAACCTATTGTTATATCTGAACTTAACTATGTTAATATATTCCTGGCGATGTGTATATTATTAAGGTAAATGTGGAAATAAACCGATTAAACTGCATCGTTTAATCGAGCTCGCTTCTCACAATGAACTACAATCAGAAATTTCAAGTGGCGCGCTTGACGAGATCTCGCGAGATTTCCCGTGTTTCTGTACTTTGTCAGCAGCAGCGGTCTCTCCACCATTTCGCTGCGTAAAGTCTCCTCCCCGCGACCGCTACATTCTGCGCCGAAACCCCAGTCTCTCCCGGTCCGTATTTTAACTTCTTCCCACAGACCTAGTGGTACCTCGTTGGGTACCGGGAGACAGTTTGGATTACTGGCATTCCGGATTGAGTGCGATTTTGCGCGGATGACGACTCCTTCAACGAGAATTTAGTAAAAGAAAATCGCTCGGAAATTTCAGGTAGGTGGGAACTTAAGATGGCGGCCTTAGTAGAGGGAGGGGGGCAAGGAGGAAGTAATGGGGGGAATTGAAGGGGGGGCTCGGACTAACGGAAGGACACAATCGGACTGCATTTCACTTGGTAGTATTTTCTACATTTACTTCATTGAAATGTGTAGGCACTACACTCGAACCGAAAGCCGAAAATATAAATAAAAAGCTACAGCACGGAACAAATTGTAATGTAAACGAAATACGTTGTCATTGAGCCATCGTTTCCTTACCGTCGCTTCTAAAGGGCCAGCCGGTTGGCCCGTGTGACCCCCCCTAAATCCCCCGTATAATCATTGCAAAATTTATATGGAACTTTATAACAATTTTGTTTGCTGTTTTTGTATACTTAGTAGGAAAGATACATGTATTGGTGGCTAAAACGGAATAATTTTAACGTATTTATTTTCATGAAAACGAGATTTTGACCCCACGCAATGACGTCACGAGTGATTTTGTCCCTGTCCCCCCCCCCCCCCCTCCCTCCCTCTCTGTATGCCATTGCATGCAGAAGCGGGTTTTTAATGCGACTTTTCAGGTGTTTTCTGTGGTCTGACGGCGAAGTAACTTTAATCAAACGTGTCGGCATAAACGGGCGTCTTTGGAACGTTACATAACCGCGCATGGGGCTGATGGTACGCCTGCGCATCAAATGAACGCACCCTTAGTAACTCTTCTACCTTTGCTAGTTAGCAGGCGGCTTTCCTTTTCTTCAGTGCCACCCAAGCAGTGTGTTGTTGTGTGGAAAGCTAACGTTAGCCAGCTAACCACATTATAGCCCAAACCAGCGTGCGTTAACGTTTAACCGCTGTAAATATGTCCCAGCTACCCCAGCTTTGTGGTATTTATTGTTAAACGTTGCCACTCTCGCGACGAGGAATGGAAAGTCGATTTCCATCTTCTCGTCTCGTGCACGGTGGCGCGGTCCAATGCACAATGTAACCACCGAATAAAGATGCAATTTATCAAAGGTAGATAATCATCTACAAGTCCACGCAGACACAATTAATTACATATCACGAGAGCATACAAATGAATGACTGGAAGGCCCGCGCGCTTGATCACACCGGCTTTTAGCTTGTGAGCGCGTGCTGCAGGATTCCTAACATCTTCCTGTGGGTGACTGCAGCAAAATGCAAACTTGCAGCGAGCTATCGGAGCTGCTCCTCTTAGTGCTGCTTCACTGAGTGTGTTTTTATTACTGCTGCAGGATGCCCATTAAAACACCAAATATACCAACTGTAGTCATAGCAGCTGGCTAGCTGAAGCTATCCGAGTGCTGCTGCTGCTGCTCTCGTGACCTGGCGTCGTCCCCACAGTGTGATATTTGTGTTTACTAAATGCATGTCTAATGTAATTAAATCTAGCATTAGCCCCCTTTTTTAATCGTGAAACGCACATGGCTGTGTAGTATGGCAATCACAATGGCTCGCTTCATTAGTTTTTAATTGTGAAGGGGAGAGATGTGCATGTTTGATTTTCATAATAAAGTTATTTGTTTCTGCTTCCACAGAATATGTGGAAGGGACCCTAATTTCAGCATCCTGGAAGTAGAAAGCACAGAAGATCTGTGTCTCACACCACAGACAGGTGAGAAGTTGTTGCTTGATGCACACACACTCACACACTCGATGTCGGCTTGCCTGCAGACTTTTATGTTTCCCTTTTTAAGATGGTGAGGAGAATACCAATTCCCTATACTTTAATAAAAGGAACAAAAACAGCAACGGCCCACTTTATCAATAGAAGACATATTTTTTATTTGTGCTTTCTTTTTATTTTCTTTTTATTTATTTACTTTGTCCAGACACTATTTTAACAGCCTGTACCCCCCCCCCCCACACACACACACACACACACACACAGGTGCAGTGTGTAGCCGGGGCAGCACAGAGGAAGGACGCTCTGTGGAGGAGGCGGTGCGGCAGCGTGCCCCTCCGGCTGTACTGGATGTGCTGGGTGGAGACCCCCAGGCTGCACAGAATGTGGCTGGGGAGTCGCCTCGGCGTGCCCCGCAGCCGGTCGCAGCTGCCCCCCGCCCGGTCCCTCCGTTCACCAATCTGTCCACTGTGCCACCGCCGGAGAGCAACGACTCAGCGTTCCTCGGCATGGAGAGTGCCCCTCAGACTGAGACTCTCCCGATCAGCAGCGACTCCACGGACGGCATCTCAGAAGAAGTCCACGCTGAGGATCGCGTCGTCGGAGTTTCGGGATCCTTGCCGGCGCCCATCGAGGACTGCAGTTCCTCTGCTGGGATGCAAAGGGCTCCAGCTCCCCTTTGTCCCCCTCTCGCCCCAGATACACAGGTTGACAGCACAGTGCAAGAGTTGCAATATGGGTCACAAACTGATAAAGAGAAAAGCCCCTCAAATAGTCAGACAAACCAGATTCAGCCACCTAGAGAGGGGGCTGGACTTGTGGTTGTTACGGGGACTAAGGAGAAACAGTCCGTCTTGTTGGAATATAAACCAGAGACTGGAACAATCGTGGAACTTGGTGGAAAAGAGCACACAGGCGGAAATATTCTCCTTAAACCCAAATCTCAAATCCGTTTCACAGCCTCATCTCCTTCTGTCCCACAATCAAGTGTTGGTTTCAGAGTCCGAGACGCCACAGAACACGGGGCTCTGGAGCCGTCAGACAGGGGCCCCTCCGCCGTGCCTCCGCCGGGCGCTGCGGTGCATGCTGGGGGTCACCAGGACTCAAAATCACCTCCGCTCCCTTTACCCTCATCGGGCACCAGTGAGATTAAACAAACTGACCTGTCAAAACCTAAAATTATCAAAGAGATCTCAACTGATGCCGGAGAGTTACAAAAAGCAAACTCCTTGGAATCAGTTGAGATGTTTGAGCGCGTTGACACTTCTCTCAAAGAAAGACAACCTCCCTCAGCTGAAATACTTGAGACCAGAAAAGCAAGAGAACCACTTCCTGGATTATTCGCTTCTCCTGAGAAAGGATGCTCGGTGTCCAGCAGAGGAGACGGCGACATCCAGAGGAGCCGCGATCAACTCGAAGGAGAGCGGTTGGAGAGTAGCGTGAGGGAAGAACAAACTGACGCCTCCTCGTCCGACTTCACAGTGCTGCCAGAGGGCTCCTCCACACGGGAGAGTTCCTCAAAACCCTCTGCTTCGCCGCTCCTGTTGGACACGTGCCTGGTCGTCGAAGCGGAAACATCTCATCGATCCGACCAAGTCACGGAGACGCCGCCACCGACTGCCGAGCTTGTGCATTCAGCCGAAGCTCAAGAAATCGTTGTCGTCAGAGAGGAGGCTCACATCAGCGGGGACTGGACCAACATGCACCTGAATCAGAGTTACCTCCTGCAGCGGGAAGATGGCAGCGTCTGTGAAGCCGCCATTGTTCCATTGAGTTCCGAGCTCTCCGCCGGGGAACCGAAGCTGTACGAGGAAAGTGTTCATGCGGCCATAGAGTTGGACTCGCAGCGTGTTGAGGTGTACCAGTTTTGCACCCTGGTGGAGGAGGTTGCAGAGGAGACGGTGTGCGCCAGTAGCAGCGCACAGATGCCTCACTCTCCAGGATACGAGGTGAACTTATTCAACGCGCTGCTCGAACACTCGGAATACACCGTCAAAGAGGACCTCGAACCATCTATTCACACAATTAACGAAGGTGGCACCGTCATTATTTCCCAGCAGCCCTTGCCTGTATCGAACGATGCAAGCAGTAATTCCCATAATTTCTCCGTACAAACCACGAGAGCAGCTGCTGTCGGGCAGCATTTGGTATTAGAAGCTGAGCGAGCTGTCGAAGTGGCCAACTCAACGGTTTGTTTCCTTGGAGTAGCCGCTGTCGCATCCGACTCATTCGCTTTAGAACAAACAGTGACGCCACAGGTCAGTGTGGCCCTGTCGGACCGAACACAGGTGAGTGATTCTCCTGTAGTTCAAACGATTCACCCAAAACAGGACGTGGCAGCGACAGCTGGAGCGCTATCTTTCATATCCCCGGTGGTTACCGGCGAGGACGCGAGGACGAGCTCATCTGCTCAGCCCACTCTCAGTCAGACTGTTGTAAGTGCCACAAAGCGTGAGGCCTCTGGTTCGTCACGCGAAGGGACCAAGGTGGCCCCTGCTTTGACAGAGACGCCATCACGGAGTATCCAGAATGTTGCTGTGCCCACGAAAACCAAACCAGAGGCTCTCTGCACCACCCGCCCCTCTGGTGTTTTAAATCCAAAGCTGCTCCTTTTCAAACCGGGAGTGACTCCCGTCCTGAAACACCCTCCCTCCCTTTTGGCAAAGGTGTCCAAGCGACAGAATGCGGCCGGCGAGCTGGCCAATGCCCACATCTCTTGGTCTGGCACCGCGTCTGAGGAGTGCCTTCCCCAAACTGTCTCGGACTCTTTATGTCCGTCTGTGGCTCTCGGCGGCCAGAAGGATCAGACGCAGCGCTTCGTCAATAAAGCTTCTCCGCCTGTCGAGGTGCAGCAGCCCGTCTTGAGTGGTGACTCGCTTCATCTGGACCAGACCGCATCCATCTCCCCCACAGCGTCAACGAGCAGATCTGACAACGAGGCCTTAACTGTTACTAAAACTTCAAGCGAAGTAGATGTCGTCGTCCCTGCAGGTGCTACTACGCCCAACGCCCTTTATGTGCTCTCGGCATCAGTGGAGAGGGAAGGCGCAGTCACGGCGTCCACCGGGATCAGCGACTCCCTCTACGAGGAGGAAGAGAGCGAGGACATGGAGCAGGACGAGGCGACGGGAGAAGCCGAGGCGCAGGAGGTCACTTCAGGACAGATCAGCAGTCCAGAGGAAGGCAGCGACGAGGAACCGGATGCCGACAAAACAGAAGGCGAGATGACCCCCGGCTCTCCAGACAAGGTATTTTAATGAGAGTTTATAAAATAGGTTTTGTTTAAGATTCATAAAGTTGCAGAGTAGCGTAAAAATCAGTTTCTTGTCATCTGTTCCGTCTAATCTGAATGATGTACTGAGAGTTTATCAGCTCACACTGTGCATCCTGAGGGAAATTTAGTGAAAGGTGCTCAATTTTCAGTGCAATTGCAGTATTTAAGATTCATACACATTTCCATTATGCATGACAAAACTGATCTAAAAGGAAAAATACACAGATACAAGCAAATGCACAAGGTTCATTATAAACATAATGATACGTCGACTTAAAGGCTCAATTTGATGAATGAAAAGTTGGCCCTGACTCAACGAGGGTTACGGTGCTCGCCGGCGGGTGAAAGCCAACTCCAGATTCACTCGTTAGAGAACGAGCTTTATTTGCATTTCTTTGGCTCGTGTCTTCCTCTTGGAATGTGTGCTGACGATCTTTATAGAGGTTGACGCCCAGAAACGTCCCGAACACAGAAAAATAAGAAGAAAAAAGGCCGAATCTCTGCAGATACAGACGCTGACAAACACTTCTAGTGGTCAGTGGTTTTAGTTCCACTCATTCTGCCTTTTAGATACAGTGCATGACAGATTTATTTAATACTTCTGTGAGCTGTAAATCAGCCCTCTACCTGGAAAAAGAGATGAATCTGTTATTACACCATCGTTTCGTTCATATCGGGTGTGCTGGCATGTCTTCGTCTAAACGCGGCGTTCCACACATCCTGCTGCATGAAATCCATGTTGATGTCACCCATGTGAACAGTGTTTGCATTGTTTTAGTGATTTTATTTCTGTGAAGTTGGCCGCATGCTAAGCCATGTGTGTTTTACAGCATGGACAGAGCAGGACAGACAGACAGACACTGTTCCTCAAGGTGAGTGGTGGCTTGTCAGACACCCACAGAGGTTCACGAGCACGCTGTCACTGCTGATGACGGGGAGCAATTTGACTTTAAAAAAGCTATTTGACTTTAATCCTGCATGAGACGAAAGCTGACAGAAACGTCACTGCTGGCTTGTTGATAATTCTGTAGCATGTCTGCATTAGCTTCCTGTAACCCTCTAACCTTTTTCATGCATGTGGCTTTTATCTCGGTGAATCTTGCTGCCGTCACCTCGCTAATGTGTGAAGTAATTTCCTCCTCACCTTCCTCCCTCGGCCCTCAGGTACGCCAGTGGATAGCGGACAGGGTCACGGCGAATTCGTCTCCCGTCTCGCCCTCGACTTCCTCTTCGTACCCCGGCCCCTCGCCCTCCAGCGACTGGTCCAGCCAACGGCGGGACAAGTCCTCTCCTCTCCGGGGGCCTCATGGGAAGTTTGTCTCTCCTACCACTGTCGGCGGCTACAGTTCCCCCTCCTCTTCCCCGCCGGATCAGGTCACTCCTCAGCGACCCCGTGGAGAGCGCCGCACAGACATGGCAGAGCAGGCTAAACATGTGAGTGAGCCTTAAGATACGGTGTTTAAACAATACATTGCCTTTGCTGAAGCGAGGCAGCAGTGAATAAGAAAACTATTTTAACATTCCACAGGTGGTTTGAGGTGTCACAAAGTGATACCAGTGTGACACACTTCTCAGCCTCTCGCTTCACTTTCTCACACTACTGAGAATAATTGTGCTTTCAAAAATGAATTTTCCTGCTGCCTCAAACAGGCTCCTCTTTGAGAGGAGAACATCCTGGTTTGTAACGGAGGAGTGAAACCTCCTGGAGCAGGAACAGTTGATGAGACGCTCGGACCTTTACTAGACTACCCTCTGATTCTTAGTTAATACGCCAGGTGTATATGATCAAGATGCAACTTTGGACCAACGTTTTTATCGACTTTTGAATCAGTTAATCATTATTTAATGTCTACTTTGACTATGAGAGTCAAGGAGTGATAGCGAAGGAGGATGACGGAAGGACCCTCAAAGCACTATCTGCAACTTTGAAGGTTCTTTGTAATTCCTGATTTAACCCCTGAAAACCTTTTTGACTTTGATGTTTTTACTCTGCTTCCGTCCAGCTGGATTATACTGGATGGCTGAGTAGAAATCAGCAAATGTGCAATTAATAGATTTGGATAATGGACATAAAATGAATATTATGGAGCATACCTTCCGCGATGCCACACTCGTTTTGTCTTGTTATAAATCCAGCGCACCCTTTACAGCGAGGCGCTGCCCTCGGCGGGTGTATTTCCTCTGTGATGATGCGCCCTGACGGGCTCTAGATTGATGTGTAAAGGCACCGGGGGTGAAGGTGGCGCTTCTGCACCACTCGCCTCTTAGTGCTCGCCGTGCCCTCTCTTCCTGCAGGAAGGGGCGGAGCTCCAGGCTCCTGGTGTGACGGTCATGTCTTGCGGCCTGTCCTCAGAGCAGCAATGTCGGCAAACAACCGACTTGTTTATGATTAAATTGTTTACTAGAGCACAAAGTTCTGCTTAGATATAGACGCTTTATTTTGCTCTAAATGTGCCAGTTTTCATTTCACTTTAAAATGTAAACTACAAAATGTCGAGTGTGAGTAATAGTGTTTTATTAATCGTGATCTCAATTTTGTGTGTGTGTGTGTGTGTGTGTGTGTGTGTGTGTGTTTTCTGGAGTAAATTCGCTCTCTGCTGTGTTGTTATCAACCGTCTCTCCAGAAACAGTTTCTCAGCTGCAACATTAACACCAAGGAAAGCCGTTGTTATCCAAAACGCTGTGCAGGTCTTTTGAAATGAAGCAGACGATGGACTGAGTGTTGAAGTGTGAGTCGATCAGCCGGCTTGTTCGCGCTAGAGTACAGAGCTCCGCTAACGTTATTCTCTGGGTGATGCGGTATAAAGTATTAACAAAATACTCGTCCTTTCAAAGTAAATTATTAAGTTATTCAATCCAAAATGCCCCGAAACACTTTCCCTTTTCTGAAGACAAACTAAGAGATAACTAGCCTGTGCCATTTCTTCTTTTCACCCTCCTCTTCCATCTCACACTTACAGGAGCACTGTTGTAGCACATTAATGCGTTGGCAGGATTCACTGAGTGGTTTTGGCCGCTGTGTGTCTGTAGGAAGCGGACATCGAGCACCGGACCCAGTCACTGAAGCGAGAGGGCTTCTGGTCCACGAAGCGTCTCACCCGCCTGACGGAGCCGCCGCGACCCAAAGTGCACTGGGACTACCTGTGTGAGGAGATGCAGTGGCTCTCCGGAGACTTCGCTCAAGAGAGGCGGTGGAAGAGAGGGGTGGCTAGAAAGGTGGGTCGAGTTCGTTATCAAAGGAGGTTTCTGTATCTGGAAATAAATGTGTTTTAGGTGTTGTATATTTCTGATTATGCATGTATGATGTGTCCTGTTGTTTTTATTAGGTGGTACGAATGGTGATGCGACACCACGAGGAGCTGAGGCAGAAGGAAGAAAAGGCCAAAAGAGACGAGCACTCTAAGATCAGGAGGGTTGCCTCTTCTATTGCAAAGGAGGTCCGGGCTTTCTGGAGCAGTGTGGAGAAGGTACGGATGAGTCACACAAACAAGATAAAAACAAGCAAACAAAACATTCTGGTTCGATGCTCAGCTGTGGAATTTGAGAGGATCACGGCCTGTTTGATTTTGTTTTTCCCACAGAAATTAAAAGCACTTTACTTTTCAGACCGTAGAATAAACACGTATACCAACTGAACAAGTGGAATTATCCTGTTACGTATGGTTAAATATTTGGCATTTACAACCTGTGTTAAAACCAGTGGTGTAACAGTGCACTCCTCAGCAAGTCATGTTTTTTGGGTCCTGGTTCGGTATGTTTTCGTTGACATTTAGGGAAAACAAAGAAAATGCAGAAAATTTTTTTGTTCGTTTTATGGCCACAGATTGGCGAAAACTCTTTCTTAAGGCACTCAAATACTGTCATATTGTCAATAATAAATACTTAAGACCTGTTGATAATTCCTAAACTATATGCTTTAAATCTGTATTTGGCTACAATCGAGTGTGAACTGTCCGGGTGAAACTCTCGCTCCAGAGTTTCTGTTCCGTGTGTGCATGCAGTCGACATGAACAGCTGTGTTAACGTCTTATCTTCTCTGAATGAAGGTGGTTCAGTACAAGCAGCAGTCCAGGCTGGAGGAGAAGAGGAAGAAGGCTTTGGACCTTCAGCTGGACTTCATTGTCGGCCAGACGGAGAAATACTCGGACCTCCTCAGCAAGTCGCTGGCACCCAGCAGGCCTGCTGAACCGGAACCGGTTCCTCAGACTCCCAAAACATCTGGGCCACCTGCCACTGATGAGGATGGTGATGAGCTGTTTGTATCTCTGTCAGGCGTGTTTGTATCTCTGTCAGGCGTAGGGAGATTGTGTTTCCTTAAGGACCTCTAATGGTTGCTGTGACTCACAATTTTTGAAAAGCTAATTTTACTGACTGTTTTATGCTGTCACTGACTGCTGACGCCTCTCTCCTCTGAACCGGAGTTATTAGTCTGTTTCAGACCACATTCTGGTCTTTATCGTGACTCAAAAACGGACATCCAAAGAAAGTTGCCGTCTCATTTTGAGCATAATTTCATACCCGATATGTTATGATTCACTGAAGTCAGACACGATACGAGATGAATTATTCCCTGTATTTGTTATATGAGACAGAACGCCAACTCTCCATTGACTTTGTATCATGTGGAGGTGACTCCTTATCACTTCCGTCCACTTACAAGCAACAACAAAATCCCTGAAAGCTGCTGAGTGGTCGGTTGCACTTCCAACAGTATGAAGAACCCAGAGCTCAGTGTTTGTGAGCAGCTGAACCGAAAACGGGAGCCTTAAAGAAGACAAAAGCTAAAAACTGGATCCTGACACTAAAATGTTACTGTATGCAACTTGTGTTATAGTGGAATGTTGATGCATCAGAAAGCTGCAGTATTATGTTTGCAAGTGCCTTAGCTAACTACAGCTAGCTCGCTAACTTGTCCCATCAGCTGCAGCTCTGGCAGACATAGGGTGCCAGAATATTCCCGTTTTCAGCAGCTACGGGCAATTTCGTTGGCGTTTGAGCTCCTTTTGTTCCAAACTGTGGCACCGGTTGTTTCCCCTCCGGTGATCGTAGTTTTCAGAGACACGCTTCTCTCCATCTGTGTCTAGTCAGATTCAGCTCTTCTTTGTTTGTGTGGGGAGAGGAAGACACACCTTGTGGAGATCTACGCCTCCCTAGTTATTCACTAAATGCTGCAGCTCATAAACAGAGCTCACTGTCTCCATGTTGTAGTTCTTACTCTGCCTTCAGAGCTGAATCATTGGTTCAGACGGGGACGTTGTCATAGCTACACGGAGGAACTGTTGAGATAAAAAATCAGTTTTTCATTCTCAAGGTTATTGCGTCTTGGAGAGAAGCGACCATGTTCTCACCTGAGCTCCACTGCATCTCTTTAGGCGGATGTTGAGTGTTAGTGTTCGTCAGCGCAGTGAATCGTTTCTTGGCACGACGTCCGAGACTCGTCAGACTAGTCCGCTGGCCATGTTGTCGATGGCAGCCGACTCCTGGAGCATGAAGGTGACTTCAGTTTTAGGGTTTTGCTCAGACTTGGCAGTGGTTCATGTCTGTGAGTCAGTCGTCCCGTCTCATGTAAATCTCAATTTCTGGCAAAGTTTCTGTGCGATCACAGTCTGATTAACCATCGAGAATCTGAAATCTCCACCAGAAGAAGCTGTTTAAACCAAATTACATCCACAGGCCGTGATAATTGAAGCATTTCTCGTGTTTGAGAACTGCAGTCGAGCCTCCGGGTGGTGTCTTATGAACCCAATCGATCTCGATACGTTATACAGCTCTCTGTTTCCTCACAGCTATGTTCGATACTCAGGAAGTCATTTCTCAGTACTGAAGAATCTGTGTTCCTTCATGCAGACAGAGACTTTGAGCCTCCCTGTGAGGAGGAGGATGACGAGGAGACTATCGAGGTGGAGGAGCAGCAGGAGGGCAACGACGCCGAGAGCCATCAGAGGGAGATAGAGCTGCTGAAGGAGGAGGGCCTGCTGCCCCTGGACCAGTTACTCAGCACCCTCAAACTGCCTCAGGTACCAACACCAACCTGATGGGACTGGGATCGTTGTCACAAGCTCTTTTTCCAGACATTTACATATAAATACAGGGTTTATTTTCCAGTGCATTGCGTACTGATTTGCACATTGGAACGCTAACGAATACAAGGCTTCGTCTCGGTCTTAACTTTGACCTGATAAATCACACAGGTGTTACAAATACTCAGTTTCTAAACCGCACATTTGCAAGTGAGAACAAAGGTGAACGTTGTAAATGTTCGTTAGGGTTGTGCAGCTATCAAATGTTCCCGATAATCCTCAAACCTTCCTGATATGCGACTATTAGTGCTAATATTTATCAGAAAACAGATGAGCTGTTACCTCAATAACATTACAGAATAACACTGAATAGATGTAAGGGTTTTTGTGCTTTTGATTCAGACCACAGATGTTTCCATGTGGTTTAATCACTGAATGGTTGGGTTACACAGGAGGCGGGCTCAGATGAAGAATGCTCTGATGAAACCTCTTCATCGGTGGAGGAGGCAGAGGAAGACGGTGAATTCACTGCTAATGAAGAGGATGGTAAGAGTGCTCTCAATATAAGAAGCTAAAGTAGTAAAAACATGACATAGGTTTGTAGTTTGTTGACTGAGCTGTAATTAGAGATGTAATGTGTGTTTTCAGCTCAGGATGAGGAGGACACCATCGATGCTCAGGAGAAGGTCGAGGGAAACATGGACCACGCAGAGGAGCTGGACGACTTGGCCAAAGAAGGTGTTTATGCATGAAATACAAAGTGCCATTGCACATGTTGAGTCAGCCTCTTGTTGTTTATGTTTTTCTCCTGGTTGAAGAGCTCTTTTGATTTCTGATAATGGTTAAGAGGAATTGACTTTAAATCACTTCCAAATCATTTTTATTAATGACTTCTTTCCAGGAGAAACATGGTAAATAGACCCTGTATATGTAGAATAAGCATTTCATTCATCTTAAATTGTGCCCTGCTTTAAAACACTAAACAGGAGCAGTAAACATGTCCACTGACGTACCTCTGCTCCCCTTGTAGGCGACATGAGCGTTGAGGAGTTGCTGGAGAAGTACAAAGGAGCGTACGCCTCAGACTTTGAGGCTCCGTCTGCATCTGGCTCCAAAGACAGCTCTGATTCAGAGGTGTCTGGGGATGAGGAGGAGGAGACTGATGAAGATGAGAGCGACGTGGAAAGCAACAGTTCCTCCTCCGGTACCAACCAGCTCACCTCTGCACACTTCCTAAAGACTGTTTGCTGCTTTTAACACAAGCTTCTTACATTTATTATTAAATGATTTCCCTTTTTTTCAAACATTTCTCAGATTCACAAGGAGACAGCGGAGAAGAGGACGACAGTGGGAATGACAAGGAGGAGAGTGAGGAGGCAGATGATGGCTGCGGGGATGAAGGGATGGAGGTCTTGCTGAAGGAGGGAGACACCAGCCCACCTTCCGCCACCTCACGGCCCAAGAAGGAGATCAGCCACATTGCTGCGACTGCAGAGAGCCTGCAGCCTAAAGGCTACACGCTGGCTACGACGAAGGTAAATCCCTGATATTCAGCGGAATATTTCAATGGTATATTTTATTTATCTAAATATTCTTAAGAAGCAATGGTTCGCTCACACCAAATGCTGGGCTTTCGGGCAGCGCGATTGCATACAAAGTCAATGCAAAGATGCTGAGTTAACCAAAAAATCTAAGTTGAGAGTTTCAGTGACGTTGTTGAATCAGAAATTGAGGAACAAAATATAGTCTTTTGTCACCCAGAGCTCTACGATAGTACCTCATATTTGTACAGAGACCAGATAAAACTGTGTGTATATATGAATCTGTATAAACACTGACAACGCTGCTGTATTTGTGCCTAGTTGCCAACCACCGATCAATCCAAACTCCATTCAGAAAACAAGCATTTTAAAAGTTGTGTGCTTGTCATCTTTCGGACGGACCTGACAAAGCACGAATTCAGACTTCTTACAAGTCGGGATCTAGTTATATAGTTATTTCGGCATCTTTTTTTATCCGTTTATTGCGATTAAATCACAACTACAATCTGTTTATTCTGGGTTCGTTCTGCTGTAGTAAACCAGATTTATCCAGCAGACTTGTGTCTTGTTGGATACAGTGAGTACAGCCCAGTGAAAAGCCTCCAAATGATGTTATGAACACAGATGTTTGGTTTCCTCGCGTATCCGTGACCTTCACAACATGTACAAAGCTGCAATAGTGTTTATTTCGACCATGATTGACAGTGGCAAGAAACAGAGTCTGTTGGTATCCACATGGAAACAACCACTCTGCTTTTGCGTTTGCTGTGAACACATTATACGACTCTTTGTGTCTCCTATGCGGTTCTGAACCATCATTTTCTCATCTTTTCTTCCTAATGAAAGGTCAAGACCCCCATCCCGTTCCTGCTTCATGGCACGCTCCGAGAATACCAGCACATTGGACTTGACTGGCTGGTCACCATGTACGAGAAGAAGCTCAACGGCATTCTGGCTGATGAGATGGGTCTGGGCAAGACCATCCAGACCATCGCTCTGCTGGCTCACCTCGCCTGTGAAAAAAGTAAAATAAAACCTGGTCCTGATGCTTTTAGTACCGTTTATACAAACAGCACTTTAACGCTTCATTTTAGTGTACCGAGAGTGCTACTCCTACTTTTACACACTAAACAAACTCAAACGTTCCTTCTTTTCTAGCTGCTTTTATCATTTGACTTATTGTGTTCAGGTAACTGGGGCCCTCACCTCATCATCGTCCCCACCAGTGTGATGTTGAACTGGGAGATGGAGCTGAAACGCTGGTGTCCCGGGTTTAAGATCCTCACTTACTTCGGCAGCCAAAAGGAGCGAAAGCTGAAGAGACAGGTAATGAGCTGATGAGTGTTAATGGTAAATATTTACTTATTTGCTGGTGTTTAATTGTGTTTTTCCTGCTTTGTGTTCTGTAAGTTCCGGATACGATTTCCTTCACATACATGTATCTGTGACGGGTGTAACAGTTTCTTTTAAACACAAATTTGAGCCATATTGACTGTTGTTGTTTTTTTACCCTCAGGGCTGGACGAAGCCTAACGCTTTCCATGTGTGCATCACTTCCTACAAGCTGGTGCTGCAGGATCACCAGGCGTTCCGGCGAAAGTCTTGGCGCTACCTGATCCTAGACGAGGCCCAGAACATCAAGAACTTCAAATCCCAGCGCTGGCAGAGCCTGCTGAACTTCAACAGGTCGGTAGATCTTCGTCAGTGAAAAGAGATCAGTTAGGTGGTGTAGAGTTGGTTAATAATCGTATAGTTTGAGTTTTGATCCTCGGCTACTTGTCAAACGTCTGCCACATGCATACAAGTTCAAAAGTCAGTTCCTTTGAAATCAAAAACACTTTCAAGTACAAAATAAATGTCAGACTTCTCTCTGGGAATTTCCCCACTGGTTGATAAACTTGTGTCAATGTTTCAGATTTCACAGGATGTTTCACAAGGAAGAATATTCGTAGTTGCTCAATATTTGCGACGTGCTTACTTTGATCCTTAGTGTTGGATGACCGACTGTCTTTTTACCTGCGGAGACGTTTTGGCAGCTTCTGGGATGTTGTGGTGCGTCTGGTGGAATCAGACATTGTTTGGAGTGACTTCCTCAAGATGCAGATCCCATTAACGTTATCAGGGTCACTATTAGAATCTGTTTGAATCCAAAGTATTGCCAAAATTTAACTTTTGCTTTTCAATTTTGACACCAAATCTTCCACTGTGACCTTGTTGGTAAACTCTTATTGCTCTTGTCTGGGGAATCTGCTACTCTGTGCTGCAACTCCAGATGCTCTTGTGTTGAAGCTGGACGAGTTTAACTTTTGTTTTCATGAGCGGCTGGTTGGAATATTATGTAAAATGTTTCGCTGTAACTGAAGCGAGGAGGAGGAGGAGGAGGAGGAGGAGGAGGAGAGGACGACATTTAGGCAACAAAACAGCTTTGACGCAAATGTTCATGCAATTTCTAGATCACTCTTTGTAGTCTGGCAAATGTATGTCCTTTTATTCCCAAAAGCAGAGCACCCAGTCAGTTATTGCTCAGTCTGTGACATAATAACCACATAGACTGATGATCATGACTCCAGTGTTCCTTTTGGAAGTCAGGCCTGTAGGCGGATAATCTGAATAGGTGTCATCAGCGTTATGTACCAAGAAGCTTTTTACAAACTAGTAATGCTGATTTACAAAACGACACATTATTCTCGTCTCTGTGGTGCTTCAAAGCACTTTGAAGGATTCCTCTCCGTCTCGTCTGTGAGCTGCCGCTTGTCACTAAACGTCAGCGTTCACTCTGCTGCAGAGGACGAGCCATCATTCAGTATTAACCACGTTTGACGCTGAATGCGTCCCCAAAATACACCGGAGCACTTAACTGTTTACTCAGTGGTGTGTGGACATGAATGTTAACCAGCTCGTCTCACAAATGGAGATGTTTGTCCCTCATTAACGTGTCTGTAATTAGCATTCAAATGCAAAAACCTAGAACTCAAGGGTGTTGTAGTCCTATGAGATGTAGGGACTACAAGCATAGAGGCTGAGGGATAAGAACCAGGAAACACAAATTACAAACAAGTTAAAAACACAAACAATACTGTGAAAGTATTATTCAACTATTAATTGTCTTGTTTTTATGAATGTACAACATTCGATCATCTGTAGGTTTGTTCCAGACTGCTATCATCAGTGTTTTGATCAGTCACTAGGGATGGGTTGATATTTGGTTTTGCCGGTCCAGTGTACGAGCTTACAGCACTATTCATTTTATGCAAACCTGCTGAATTTGCATTTTTCATTCCGAAACGTTCAGGCAATGGTTCTATGGTTTCACGGCCTATAACTAGTGTTTTGGTGCAGCAGTAAAGTCTTATAAACCCCCCAGTTTAAACCCAACTAACCTGCACAGCAGCAAACGGACACAGTTGGAGACTAACTGGTGAACATAGTGGAGCATTTAGCAGCTAAAGAGACGGATATTTCCCTCTGGAGACCAAAACTAAAGGGAGAGTGAATACAAATAAGAATAAAATCAATCCATGCAGCTTTAATGAGACATGCCTAACCCCATTTTACTGAGATTTATCCAGTTCTTCTCCCACATCTATAATCCTAATTCTGTAAATCTAACTACATGTATTGTAAATGTCTACGTTGTCTTCTCCCTCTTTCAGCCACCGGCGACTGCTGCTGACAGGAACCCCTCTGCAGAACAGCCTGATGGAGCTGTGGTCTCTGATGCACTTCCTCATGCCCCACGTCTTCCAGTCCCACCGCGAGTTCAAGGAGTGGTTCTCCAACCCGCTGACGGGCATGATCGAGGGCAGCCAGGAGTACAACGAGGGCCTGGTAAAGAGGCTCCACAAGGTGCTGAGGCCCTTCCTGCTCCGGAGGATCAAGATCGACGTGGAGAAGCAGATGCCCAAGAAATACGAGCATGTGGTGCGCTGCCGGCTCTCCAAGAGACAGAGATTCCTCTACGACGACTTCATGGCACAGGCCTCGTAAGTGTAAAGGATAATTCAGAGATGATCACACTAAATAGATTATGAAGCAAACCTGAGATGTCTTCTTGGAAAACGTGTAAAAATGGTATTTGCATTTAATGGTTTTTCGTTGTCAGATTCTCTTGTCTTGTTTATTAGGTATACTGAGCTAAAACTGCAATAAATCAACCAACATGAAGCTTAAAAAGTTCAGTTTCTGTTGAGACTCTTGAGAGAGGTGTTTATTCCACTCTATGATCATTATGGAGGCTGTAGTTTTAGTTTGTATCGCTGTTCTGAATAGTTGGAAGCTTCAAAGCTACATTCAAGTCGTTGACAAGTCAAATTCTAAATCATCATTTGAATGCTGAGCATTATTTTGCATGTCTATTCATTGTGTTGAAACCTGATATTTCTGCACAGTTGCAGGTAAAGATTAGACAAAACTAATACTATTAGTGTTGTACTTTTTGTGGAGCGTAGGATCGTTTCCTGATCCAAATGTTCCCAAAACTCCAGAGTGCTGTAAAGTCCGACTGTATCCAAAAGAAAATAGATGTAATCATTTCTAAAATTCACATGTTTTTATCTAACGTAATATTCTGCTTCAATAATTTATAATTTGCATGAATTTGGAGCTAGAATAATTTACACATGTACTTTTTGTGTAAAATTCCTCATCTCAATTATTCCCTAAGATTACTTATGTTTCTCATATTGTTTGTATTAATAGTTTTGTCTCTGCGTTCTGATTCAAAGGACCCGGGAAACGCTGGCCAGCGGTCACTTCATGTCTGTGATCAACATCCTGATGCAGCTCCGCAAAGTATGCAACCACCCGAACCTGTTCGACCCCCGACCCATCCAGTCCCCCTTCATCACCAAGCCCATCGTGTTCCACACAGCCTCCCTGGTGCAGGACCCCCTGGAGGTCTCTCCTCTGAAGGTGAGCAGCAAAGGAAAAAGACATTTGTCTTGTATCGAGCGACGCTGATGACGTGATGTTATAATATAATACTTTTATGTTTTTGCGTCCTCAGCGCTGCGATCTTTCCATGTTTGACCTCGTTGGTCTGGAGAGCCGTGTGTCTCGGTACGAGGCAGACGTCTTCCTGCCGCGCCACAAGGTCAGCCGCCAGCTGATCCAGGAGGTCCTGGAGTCCCCTGAACCCCCCCCGAGACCCAGACCAGTCCGCATGAAGGTCAACAGGTACGCAGCACACCTAATGTAGACTTTTTAAAAACACAAAGTTGTGAAGGCAAACCTTTTTTTAGAAAAACATACTCGTCCTCTGCAAAGTAAAGTATCAAAACATAATTTTGATGTCGATACTGAACAATGTTCTTCTGCATTTTCAGATGCAAACCTCAAAATTAAAAGAGCTGTATTAGCACTTTGGATAAAATCTGAAGCAGGAGTCATTATAAGTGTAGGATGTGTATTAAGACTCAAATGTATGAACACACTGTCTGTGTTTTAGGATGTTCCAGCCGCCTCCTAAGAGTGATAGTCGACCGGTCCTCCTGATGAACAAACCGACCTGCTCAGTACCTCCAGCAGCACAGACCCCCAAACCTCCTCCAGTCACCGAGGTCTCCTCAGCTCCTCAACCTGCTCCTGTCGTCCAGCAAGGCAAGTGAAGAGGGACGAATAAGCTGGAACATGATTTCAATGGGACGATGTATTTCTATCTTTTATTTCCCTCCTTTTTTCCTTTAGTGGTGTGTACAGTATCAACCGCCGCCCCTCCTCGCCCCTCCATGCATCCTACCGCTCAACTTGCAGTGCGCTCCGGCGCTCCAAAGCCCGTGCTGACCGTGCGGCCTCCCACTGCCTCCTGCGTAGCCGGCATCTCGGCTCACCCGAGCCCAAACCCCGGCAGCGTGCTGCCCCAGAGGGTTCTGCTCAGTCCGGATATGCAAGCGAGGTTGCCTTGTGAGTACTTTTGTGTCTTTAGAGAAGCACCCACCTTTTTTACACACTGGTCCTTTAGCTCAACTGAACTGTGTGCTCAATGTCTCAAAGACTCTCGTATCAGTAACTTGTAGTAAACTGTAATGTAATATTGTTTTTGATCCACATCTTCTTTCTGTTTTGCTTCCTAAGCTGGCGAGGTAGTGAGCATAGCCCAGCTGGCCTCCCTGGCGGGTCGACCTGTGTCGTCGTGTCAAGGCAGTAAACCTGTCACCTTCCAGCTTCAGGGCAACAAGCTGACTCTGTCTGGAGCACAGATCCACCAAGTCCCAGCAGCTTCTCCACGCCCAGTTCAAGGTTGGTGTGAGACGGCTTTGTGTGTTTTCACAGGGTGTGTGAATAAACTAAGGAAGAGGGTTGATTGGTCTGTTAAGAGGGTTTGCACAAGGTGCTTAAATCACTTGAATTTTGATGGTAAACAATCTGAAATATCTTGAAAATAGTCCCTTTTTTTTATAACAAAGTGCTTAATGAAGGAATCATTTTAGTTCATTGGTATCATGGGCTATAATGTGGATACTGGAGGCTCTGAGGAGAAAACCCGTCTGTCTCTCTCGCTGCAGGTAATGTGATGCACCTGGTGTCCAGCGGGGTGCAGCACCACCTCATCAGCCAGCCTGCCCAGGTGGCCATCACGAGCAACATCACCTCTACTGTTCCACCTGCCAATCGACTGCCTCACAATGCCTCAGCGCAAGGTTTTTAACCCGTCTTTCTCCTGTTCATGTTCTGCCTCTTAGCAGACACAATTATCAAGCAAAGTTGTTTTATTATCTTAAAAGTTACTGCGAGGAACTTCTAACTGTTTGTGAACCAGTCTCGGTGTAGTCCTGACCCTCCTATATGACCTCCATCAGTAAAGAGACCATCAGAGAGAAGATGGTCTATTTCTATAGAGTTATTCTTAATGCTCGTCATCGGAGCCACCGGGGACAGACCCAAGTCCTCCAGCAGAGACCGGTCCACCATGGACAGACCCAGATCCGGAGCTCCCAGCAGCAGCAGCGTCTCCTCCAGGAGCAGAGCTTCTCCTCTCTTGGAGCCGACACCACGCTGCTGGAGACCCAGGACGTATTGCTGGAGCCGCTGGAGGTACGGGAGAACCAGAACCAGGACTGAGAGGAGCAGACTGTCGGACCCTGCTGCAGTAGAATGAGAGTTTTTTTTAAAGGGACTCTGGTGCTCAGAAACACTGCTGCTTTTGTCCAAAGTCAACACAAAAGTTCCTTGTAGTAACTTTAATCATTCACTTGTGCTTAATTGAAAGTAATTTAAATCCTGTCTACAGCTCGATATCCTTTACGAAGCCTTGTTTCTCACATGTGTTTCGTGTTTCCTCAGTGCCCCCCACCATGGTGAGCTGCCCCGGTGTCGTGAAGATCGTTGTGCGTCAGACAGCAGGCAAGGACGGCGGGCCCGTGCCCACGCTGGCAGTGGCCCCTTCCCCCCGCGTTGCTCCTCTGACATCCCCTTCCCTGCACCCGCACGCCAACACAACCCCTGTCAGAAACACCGCTCCACTGCAGATTGCCCAGCGCACCCCCGGTCCCGCCACTGCCCACTACACCATAGCTCCTCCCGGAAACCCTAGCTCGACCCCCAACCAGCCCCACCCCCCTCGCCCTGTCCTCAAAGTAGTGCAGCCTCCTCCATCGAGCTCAGAGCAGCCAGGTGAGAGAACGAGCTCGGGGCTTTTATTCTCCCTCGGCTGTTTCACAACGCCGTGTGCATGCATGACGAGCAGAACTGGGTCACAACGATGTTGCCACTAATCTTTAATGCGCCACTCCAGTTTTGTATTTTTAATCTGCTTAGAGTGCCAGATGTATCAGGATGAAACATGCAGGAAAGTTTAGGTAGTCACAGGAAAGTACCTTGAAGCCAGTTTAGTATATTTATATTTTCAGCCTGCTTTAAGACTAATAGAAATACTTGGTTTTTACATAAAAAGTAACATTACTTCTACTTGTTCCATCAGTTGACTAACTGTAACTAAACATTACTGCTTGCCTCCTCTAGGAAGCTAATTTCTGATATGCTGTGTAAACAAGGAACCTAGTTTCCATAATTTGGGATATGGCATTAGAGAAAGTACAATTCTCCTGGAGAATAAAGATGTTCATGTATACATGTAACCAGATTTCTTAATGGGCTTTCTACGAGTACGCTAGTGTGTGATGAAAGACTGCAAACGGGCAAAGTAACAGCTGATCTAACCGATAGATTATTACACAAAGGATGAATTTACAATAACTCCATCAAAGTCCTGCTAAAGGTAACAGTGTACCCTCTAGAAGTCTAAACAAGTCATTTTTCACAGCTGAACATTTTACTGTTTGATTCTAGATTCAATAAATTTATTGTCATCATGCAAGACCTACAAAGTTGCAGTCGGACTCAAACTGTATTCATTGTATTTAAAACTTCACACATTTAAAGACTGTAAATTATATTCAAAGAGTAAATGAGGCACAAATGAGATTAGATTATATCACGATAAAAAGAACAGGTATCTAATACAGGTTAGGCTTTCTCTCAATTAGCCAAATTTAAATCCACAGTTATTTTAAAACGCTCTGCTTTCTTTTCTGTCCTCTCCTCAGCTCCAGTTCCGGTGGCCTCCTCGTCCTCTGCGTCCAAGTCTTCAGCAGCACCACGTGACGGCGGCGGCAGCAGCAGCCAAACACCAGTGACAACAAAGTCGAGGCCCAGTGCAGGTGTTAAAGCCTTCCCTCCACGCAGGAGGGTTCCTCGGCCTCCTCCTCGCTCTCCTTTCCACGTGGTAAGCAAGTTGTGATACAGAACAACACAAATACATAAAAGAAATACAACCTGTGCCGTTTTAAGCGTCTTGTGTTCCAGCTCTTTACCTCGCTGACGTTTTCCCTCTCACTCAACAGAAGTGGCTAGCAGACAGCCACAAGCAGCAGCGTGACAGCCGACTGGACTTCATCATCCGGGTCAACGAGAACCACTGCGCGGCGAAGCCCATGTACGGCCGCGAGGTTTTGGACTTCCTGACCTTCCTCCCCGGCCCCCGGCCCTCGCCGGCCGCCCTGCGCCCTCAGAGGGAGTGGAGTCGCTCGGGCCACAGCAGCACTCTTTACTCGCAGTGGGAAAACGAATCCGACTTCTGGTTTCAGAGTCGTGCCGTGAGGGAGGCCATCCAACGCATTGATGACAGGCTGCAGCTGCTCAATACCATCATAGACCGGTAGATACCTGATCCACGACACTTCTTTCATGGCTAGGATAAACGGTTTAGTTTTGGGATTTGTTTAAAGAGAACTTGCTTGTTTTGGGGTTCAGAGCTTTAACTAAGAGGAAAGATTTGTGACTTGACTGTTATTCATTGTGCCCATCTTTAGGTTTACATTTGCGATTCCCCCAGTGGAGGCTCCTCAGATCTCCATGCACTGCTGCCATCCTCCTCCCTCGCTGAGCCACAAGCAGGCAGTCTTCTCCTCCCTGCTGTCGACTCAAGTCACTCCGCGTACTCGCAGTCTCCATCGAATCCAGTGTTACATGAGGACCCAGTTCCCAGACCTGAGGCTCATCCAGTATGATTGTGGTAAGCATGTTCGATACAAAGAGCAGAGAAACTCCAAATACAGTATTAAAGCTCACTGCTGAGAGTTTGTTTGGACTAATCTAAGTGTTCTCTACTGTGATCATGACTTAAAAATGTAATAACTTATGAAAATTATTCTGGCAAAACCGTTTTTCACCATGTTAATAATTAACTGTTTAACCGTGCGATCAGTTAAAAGAAATATTAAAAATGGAAAACTCAGAGGATCACTAAAGGAGAATAGCACTGGTCCACCTTAAAGTTCAGCCCACCTTAAGCTGTAGTTGTTGTTCATCAACTTATTTATTTTACAAACTATTTAAGTTAAGTCATTTTTTTATTTAGGGAGGTGAAGTTTTTCTTTGTAGGGTCATTTTTCTGTTGTGAAAGTGTTTGTTGTTGTAATACTAACTTTGGCCACAAGAGGCTGAAGTGCACCACGACCTCATCCTATAATGGGACTAAAAACATTCATGTTTTCTTCCAGGGGAGGTTTACTTTCTCCATGCACTCTAAAAACTCTATTGGTGACTGTTTGTTTTCCTAAATAATTTGTCTTTTTATGACGTGCAGGTAAGCTGCAGACTCTGCACACTCTGCTGAGGAAGCTGAAGACGGGAGGCCACAGAGTGCTGATCTTTACTCAGATGACGCGAATGCTGGACGTGCTGGAGCAGTTCCTCAACTACCACGGACACATCTACCTCCGTCTGGACGGCAGCACCCGTGTGGAGATGAGACAGGTGAGTGTGACGGGGCTTTCAACACGACCATGGGGGTGAAAATAGAATTTGATTTTGACCTCATGCTTAATCTCTCTGTGCATCCTCTTTCTTCTCCTTCAGTCCCTCATGGAGCGCTTCAACGCAGATCGGCGTATTTTCTGCTTCATTTTGTCGACTCGCAGCGGAGGCGTCGGCGTGAACCTGACCGGGGCCGACACGGTGGTGTTCTACGACAGCGACTGGAACCCCACCATGGACGCTCAGGCGCAGGACCGCTGCCACCGAATCGGCCAGACCAGAGACGTCCACATCTACAGGTGACGGATTAAAAGTGCACTTATTTAGGAGCGACACATGTAGTGACGGAGTTCACGCGTGAACAGGAACAGGAACGAGTAGGGAAAAGGCTGAACCTCTTAAATTCTTGTCACGTGTGTTTGCTTACGGCTGCAGTTTCACTTTCATTAATCAAAACAGGAAGTATAACGTGTTCTTAACCAGACAGAAGAGTGGTGAGACTCTGTGGTCAGTAAAAGGTTCTGGGACTTTGTAAGTTTATTGTCTAAATGTAGATCCACACATGGATGACTCTAATGGTACATGCATATTTGTTGAAAAGTCAAAATGTCTGTGTTAAATGTCCTGTAAAAGTCCCGACTAAAGTTAAAAAGCAAAACAGAAGATGAGGACACAATAAGACGGTAGATGGATGGTGTATGAAGGAGACAAACAAGGAATATGTCAGTGAGAACTGGAAAGTTTGATCAATAATATATTATTTTAAGGCCTTACTTTTGAACAATGTGATTTCAACAACATTTTTTTAAATGTTCCTCTTCAGGCTGATCAGCGAGCGAACAGTGGAGGAGAACATCTTGAAGAAAGCCAATCAGAAGAGGATGCTGGGAGATATGGCTATCGAAGGAGGAAACTTCACCACGGCCTTCTTCAAAGAGGTAGGAATTTACATTTTAATGTTTATTTTACCGACGTTAGCCTTTGTTTTAACACAATACCCCACTTTATTAAAATTATATAATTTCATATAAGGATAACATCTATTTTACCACATCTCACTGTTTCTACTACCGGCTGCACTTCATATAAAAGTGTGGCGCTTAAAGTGAAATTGAAGTATGTTATTTCTCTCTTCTGTCTCATCAGCTGTTCACCACGTGGTGATGAATCATTGCTTTATCCAAACACAAACATGCACTGGCTGTGCCCTCGTCCACTTTAATTAAACATGTTTTTAGTAATGCCACTTGTGCGGTTTGAAGTATGCCGACGTTGCAACATTTTCTCATTAATCCATTGAATCAATGACAGCATTAGCACAACTGCTCTTGTTGGGTACGTTAACGTTGGGGCATCAAGCCGTTCAAGTATCTCCTTATTGTTCTTCAAGTACAGAGAACCATTTTCCTTTTTTTACTTTGTTCCTCAGCAAACCATCCGAGATCTGTTTGATATGAACGAAGGGGAGAAGAGGGAGGTGGCGGTGGAGCTGTCGGTGCCTCAAGTCGAGGAGGAGGAGGCTGTCAACAAACAGAGCACCACCATTCTGGAGCAGGTCAGATGCATCACATTGAATTATATAAACAAAGGAGGCAACCTCCGGTTCTAAACTGAAGCCAATGCTAAAGTGTCTTAAACCCGTGACTGCTGTATTTTTGGGACTTGCTGTTGCTGAACTTATTAACCTAAACCTCATTTGAAACCGTCAAACATATCAAAACAACGAGGCGTTTCCAAAATATCTGTTGTGTGTGTGTATGAATAACGTGATCATCTTGAACTGACTCTCACAGGCTCTGTGTCGAGCAGAGGACGAGGAGGACATAGTCGCCGCCTCTCAGGCCAAAGCAGAGCAGGTGGCAGAACTGGCGGAGTTCAACGAGAACATCCCGCTGGATGATGGAGGAGAACAAGAGGAGGTGGAGGAACTCTCAAAGGCCGAGCAGGAAATCGCTGCTCTGGTGGAGCAGGTGAGTAATCTTAATCTGTTGAATTGTTATTTTAAGGATAGAACATTGGTTTGAGCTCTTGGATGGCTGGATTATACATCTTTGATACAAACAATAAATATGATAAAGTAACTTCTGGTGCACATCTGCATTATCGCTTTGGTTTATGCTCTGTTAACTCACCACATGCTCTGCCTGTCTCCAGCTCACTCCCATTGAACGCTACGCCATGAACTTCCTGGAGGCCTCGCTAGAAGACGTATGCAAAGAGGAGCTGAAGCAGGCGGAGGTAACGACACATCTTCACCTTTTTGCTTAGTTTGAAATGACAGAACTGTGTCTCAACAGCTCAGCTTTCTCGAAGTTTGATTCGATAAATTCAACTTGTTTACCATGACCACAACTGTAACTCCGCTCTGCTGGTGTGTGTTTAGGAGCAAGTGGAGGCTGCTAGGAAGGGCCTTGACCAGGCCAAGGAAGAGGGCCTAAAGCTCCACGCGTCATCCGAAGAGGACGACGATGACTTTTCGTCAACGCCTGCTTCTGTGGAGCCTGCTCAGCCAGCCCGCCGTGGCCGTAAACCCAAGGACAAGGACAAGATCGTCACCTCTACCAGGACCAGTGGTCGTCTGCGTGGGGCCTCGCCCGAACCTGAGCCCGAGCCCACTAGAGAGGTGCCTGAAAGACTCCGCTGTGGTCTGAGAGGACGAGGGGCTGTCAAAGACACTACTGCTGTGTCTACCACCCCGTCCCACACAGACCATCACAAAACCTCATCAACCAAGCTTCAAGATTCCTCCAAACTTTCTCCTGCCAGAGATCACCAGACCATCAAAACCAGGACTCCGCCAAACCGCTCCAATCCCAGTCCAGGCCCTTCCCCTCCTACAGCCTCTCCCCCCGGAGGGAAACCACAGTGTGTTGGGGAGACTGACGGCAAGACCTTCAAAGCCTGCAGAGAGGACAAAGAGGGGGAGAACGAGAGGAGGGCGTCTGAGTCATCGCTAGAATCCAGCTGCCCGGTGGACCATCAGGCAAAACATGACGTCAAAGACCACAGCGCCATGTCTCCCCCGTCCACCAGCTCCCGATCGCCTCGCAAGCGTCAGTCAGCCGACTGTGAAGTCCTGCGGGGCCTGGTTGAAGACTCTCCGTCGGCCAAAGTCCTGCGGAAGCTTCCGGGGCGGCTGGTCACGGTGGTGGAGGAGAAGGAGCCGAGACGGAGGAGGCGGCGAGGAAGCGGCACTGGAGGTGGAGCTTCTTCAGAGGAGGCAACCGTGGAGGAGAACACTGCCGGCTTCGTCGATGAAACAAACAAAGACACATCGCCAAGCCCCGACAACAAAAGCAAAGGGGCCCTTACCAAATCTCCTCAGGACCAGGAATCTACTCCTAGTCCGGTTGTGCACCTGCCGCCTGTCAGAAGTTATCCTCCATATTCTCCAGCCCATCATTCTCCGGACATGCCCGTGCTGAGAAATCTTCCTGTGCGGCGCAGGTTGGAAACTGAATCTCGCATGGCTGCTCAGCTGATAGAGCAACAGCAGCATCTGGGCCGAGGAAGGGGATGGAACCAGTCCAGAAAAACTGACACACCACCAGGCAAAGACGCCACTTCAACATCCACAGAGTCCAATTCTCTTGTGACACCTTTGAAAAGAAAAAGGGGCCGGCCCCCGAAGACTCCCCCTAGGTTACCTGAGCCTGACAACACAGTGGCCCCTTCCCCACTGCCTACCTTGCCAAGTGAGGAAGGGAACCCCCCCCTCTCTCCAAAACGTAAGAGGGGTCGTCCTCGCAAAGACTCCACAACCACGCCAGAAACTGCCAGTGAAGGACAGAACTCTAAAAATGAGAACACCCCTACTGGTGTATCTGATCTATCAAAAACTGAAGCTAGCACAGAGCCAACACCTCTGTCTCCAAACAAGTCGGAGACCCCGATAGCTGCTGTTGTCACTACAAGTCAGGCATCCCAGTCTACCAAAGCTGAGGAAACAGACACTAAGACTAAGGTTTCAGCCCTGGCTCCAAATCCAGCTCAATCCCCCACAACAACAGATGAAGCTTCCACACCAGTCGCAGCTTCAGTGCATGCACCCACTGCACCTGAACCCACTGCACCTGCACCTCTTTCTGTTGTTGCCTCAGCCCAATGCGTAAGTTCTGCTCTGGCTACAGCTCCAAGTGCAGACCCAGCATTAACCCAGGTGTCCTGTCCTGTTTCTACGTCTGCTATTATCCCAGCCACTGCTACCCCAACTACCACAACTCCTTTGCCACCTGCCAGCACTGTCGCATCAACTCCTACCGGTGTACAACCAACACTTGTGGTTTCCACTGCTTCTAAAGCGCCAGTAGAACCAAAACCTTCAGTTTCTACAACTGTGAAATCAACAGGACCACACAATACCACACCAGCTGCCACGACATCGACTGTGTCATCTTCTGTTGTGGCCGTCAACGCAGTTCCCGCATCAGTTCCCGCATCAGTTCCCGCATCAGTTCCCGACACAACGATTACTTCTAATGTGATATCAAAAACAGTCAGCGTTGCACCAGCAGTCACCACTACAGTGAAATCAGTCACAACTAAAACTACTGCTGTGAAGGATTTGCCGCAAGCCTCCGCTCTGTCATCTACAACATCTACCGCAGCTATTGTTACCTCTGCTCCGACTGCCACCCAGAAGGTTTCAGCTTCAGCTTCAGCGACCTCAACATCTTTCCCCACGACGGCAACAACTGTGACGACGACGGTAAAAACAGTCCAAGCTAGTCCAACTAGCTCGAGCACAGTTCCCACTGCGAGCCCAACCATGTCTGCTTCTACAACACCATCAGTAACAACGGTCTCAGTATCTGCTGCAAGTACAGTTGCATCTTCTCCAAACCAAGCAAGGACTAATGTGACAGCTACCAAACCAGTCGCAACCTCACCACCACCAATGGCTCAAGTGGCCACACATGGACAGCTATCTGCTGTTCCTGTGGCCGGCGCGTCCTCGGCAAAACCTTGTGCTGTACCAACCCCAACCTGTAGTCCTTCCCCAACAACGTCTGCCAGTGTAACTACCACAGCCAAGGCTAAGACAGTTACAGCAACTACATCGTCCCCAACAGAGAAAGTCCAAGAGACGATCCCTGTAGTAGTAGTAGCAGCAGCAGCAGCCCCTTCCAAAGAACACACAACGTCAACTACCCCGCCCACAACTGCAGAAAAGACAGTCAAGATCCCACCTCCCGTAACCACTTCTACACCAGCTCCATTACCGACAGTCACCACAACTACATCATCCCCAGAAAAGTCCATTGCAGTCACTACCACAACCGTTGTCACAGCCACCCAAGCATCCACTACCACAGCCACCCCTGAGTCAGTAGCAGCTACCACAGCTGCCCCAACCAAAGCCGTTCCTCCGGTTTGCACCACACAAACGTCTGCAGTAATTCCCCTGCAAGTGCAAAGCTCTGCGTCCAGTGACGTGTCCGCACCAGCCCAGACAGAGGCCCTGCCCCGGACACCCACATCTGCTTCTTCTAGTGAGTCATCTGAGAAACCAACTTTAGAGCAAACGCAGAAAGTGTCTGCATCTAAAGGTGACCTGGACACGGGGACAGAAATGGAAGTAGATGCTGTGGAGGATGGCGCAAGGACCAGCAAGGAGGAGGAGGATGACAAAAAGGAGGACTCGTGTAAGTCTCAGCCTAAAAGAAGAAGGGTGGAGAGTTCCTCGGAGACCAAAGACCTAGAGTCAGGAAGGGAGGGAGCGCCGCCTGCAGCTGCCCCTCAGAAAGAAGAACTCAAGCAAGAGGAGGTGGAGAAAACTACTGAAGATCAGAAGACTCCAATCCAGAAAAGGCCTCTTAGTCGCCAGAGTAGTCAGGAGTCCGCTCGCTCCTCTTCGTCATCGTCTGGGTGCTCCACATCGACGCTCACTCGTCAAGCTCACCACAAGAGGACTTACGAGAATCGACTCCCTACCAAGAAGAGGCGAATGGACGTCACCTCGGAAACTGGGAAGGAGGAGAAGAACAAAGAGGGCGGGGAGAAGGAGCTCACCGCCGCTACCTCTCGGGGAAGGTGCTCCAGGTCTTCCTCCTCCACCTCCTCGGACTCTGACAACAGTAAGCGCAGGAAGGAGCACCGGTTGACTCGCTCAGCAAAGCACGGGCTACAAGATCACGAGAAGGAAAAGGGCAACGGCCGGCATGGAAAGAAATCTGCGCACAGCAACAGAAATGCATCAAACAACGCCAACCCATCCACGGGTGGAGAGTCGGGCAGTGATACATCTTCTGTTCGGGTCACCAGGAAGTCTGCAGGATCTCAGCCTTCACAAGACAGTAAAGCTCAGACAAACAGCGTGCCCTCGCTGCCTCGTGAGCCCGAAGTTCTGGGGAAGAGGTGCTCTGCACTCAATGCGGCAGCCAAGCTCCTAGCAATGAAAGGCAGGGTGGACACCCCCGGCCACACCCTTCGGAGAGACCCTGGTGCTAAGGCCTCCTCCTCTGACAAGAACCAAAAGCTGAAAAGCAAAGGTGTACCAGCCTCCCCTCAGACTAACTCTGTAAATCTTACCAATAATAAAAGCAGTGGCAGCAAACCTTCAACGCCCAACCAGACAAGCCGCTCTGCCTCCCGCTCCACCAGACAGTGCCCCGGTTCTCTAGTTCCACCCATGGATTTGGAGTACAAGAGGTCTAGAGCAGAGGATAAGGAGAGAGGGAGTAGGAAGTCGTCGAGGGGAAAGGAGGGCGAGGCCGAGACGCAGTCCTCGTCCCGGGGCCATAGCGCCTGCAGCAGCATGAGCAGTGACGGCGGACGCAGCAGCAGAAGCCGCCGAAGAAGCAGCAGCAGCAGCAGCAGCAACAGCAGCCAGCGAACCCACAGTATCAGCTCTCAAAACACGGAACACAGGGAGTCCCGCGCAGCCTCCTCCGGCAGCGAGAGGGGTCGCAGCAGAGACAAGCGGGGCCACCACAGGGAGAGTCGGAGGGACAGGAGGTCCCAGAAGCTCTCGCAGGAGGTGACGAGCAGCTCGGGAGCGGAGGGGACGGCGAACAGAGTGCTGCGTAGCGTCGCCGCGCTCGCAGCGGTGCAGGCCAGGTCACCGGCTGCCAGCACCCGCTCCTCTTCTGGTCAACATCGACACAACAAGACATGATCAAGAGTGCCAAAAGGGGTTAAAAAAATGAATAAAAATGGAAGCGGGAAGTGCTGTTGCCGAACACGTTACGAGAGCATGTCACGACCTCCCCACGGTTGCTGCTTTGTGTGCACTCTTAATGAATGCAAGGAGGACTGAGTGCTGCACAAGCCAGGGACCTCCCTGCCTCTTGGGCCCTCTCCCTCATCCAATCGGAGCTGGTCCTCTCACCAGCTCAGCCATTGTCACGCTGGGGGAAGGCTCGGGGATGTCGGGTAAAAAAAATTAAAAAATAAATAAAAAATGTGGCGCCACTGTTCGTGCGTCCGCAAAACAGACCGAGAGATGGTACAGTGGATAAATTCACCACTGGGACTTTAGGGGGACAAAGGTGCAAAGGAAAGTTGCTAGTTCACATTATGTACTGTAATCATTAAAGACTGGAACACTCAGATCTTCTGTGTTAAGATGGGATTATACGGCGCCCTCTATTAGGGTCATAAACGAAACGTCATCTGTGTGACATTAAAAACTTATGAGTGACCAGTTGTATTGTAAGTTGGAGGTTTTAGAGAGTTTGGTTTTGATAAATTTCGTCAGCTGTCCTGACTGTTTCTTTGTAGTCAGTTGATAAGTTATGCATATTTTATTATTTCTTCCAGGGTATTAGGAGGAGACCAGATCTGTCAATGTGATCTTTGCTGCACTATGCTGGAGCTTGTCTTTGCTTGCCCCCCCCCCCCCCCCGCAGTTTTCTTTTTGTTGTTTTGTCCGTTTCTGTTCATCGGATTCATTTTTAAATCCAGCCTTGCATTTCTCATTTGCACATCTGATATTGTGGCCCTCGGCTTTTCAGTACATGGTGTAGTTCTAGAGTTTAACATCAACTTCAGTCGATTAATTGGTTCCTGGTACCTTGAAAATGTATTAATTGAAGTTGCAAATTGTCTTGGAACATCTTTTGCTGCCGGTCAGACCTGGAGCAGCAAAACAAGTAATTTCCCCCCAAATCTTCCCAAAGGCAGTTATAGTTGCGGTCCACTTCGTTATGTATTTATATCAGAAGGACAAGTTGTTGAAATGAAGAGTGCCTCTTTGGCCAAATGGGTTTGAACCTCAGATTGCCTTGTGAAGCACCTGAAGCTCGGGTGTTGAGCTTCTCTCGTTATTAAAATAAAGCCAAACAAACGACAAAACCCAGAATATCAAGAAAAGCACCGGGTGCATCAGTGCTGCCGGACTAATGGTTTCTTTTTCACCCATTTCTTTTTTTGTCACCATCACTTCATGTAAAAAAAAAAAAAAAAAATGTGAATAAAATGACTGGTACAGTTCCAGATGACTGTAAATTGTCGATTTACTTTTGGATATTTGGGGGGGGGGGGGGGGTAGTTTATGGTGATGGTCTTATTTTTGATTTGTCTCTCTCCATTTGTTGCATTCCTTTGATCCCTTGTAATTCCACATTGTTTTACTTTAACAATTAAGACAATTACAGTTGAATAAAAAGACCAAAAATTAGTTTCCATTTTTCATTGTGTTGATGTTTAATCGTGGTGAGAAAACCAAAATACTGTGACGGTGTGAAGTCAAACATATGTGTAACAGTTAATGATACAAGACAGAATAATGAAACAAACCGGAAGTTTATTTTAGGTTGAAATGCGTCACTTCTTACTTCCTGATTCCAAAGGACACTTTGATGACTTAACAAACCGTTTTGGTTTATTTTTCTTGACACGTTTGTCTCATCGTGTGAATGTGTTCACAGGTTAGTAAACGCATCACCTGCTCCGGGATTTAAACAAGTTGCACAACGTGACAAAACGGGTGAAGAAAAATAAAGTTAAATGTGTCTGACTAAACACTGCTGCGTGAATTCAAAACAAATATAAACAAATTAAAAAGTCTCTCCGTCCCTTCTTGACAATGTTAGTGCACAACGTGACAGTCTCAGCTGGACGTTAAGAAGGCACAAAATACAGATTTCATAATGTGTGGCTGCAGCAGCTCAGCAAATGTTTTAAATCATAAATACAAATAAAATCGGGCCTTTTACTGCAGTGATGAGACATAAAACGAGAGTGGGGCTGAACTATTTCACCAAAAAAACCTATTTACATTTGTTCCATGTAGGCAGTTTGAAACATCTTTAAAGAATGTCTTGATCACCAGCAATATACGGTTATGTACAATTATATTGGTCTATAAAAGAAACCCTGACTCTACTTCCTCCAGAAACGACGCACAGCTTCCTGAGTACAGTACGATCAGTTCAACACTGCAGTGTGCTTTGCTCAAGGCCACTTAGTTCCTCTTTTATTTCATTCTTTAAGAAGGAGCACTGACGTAACAGTTCACAAATTGTCTTTGTTTTGTAGACCTGGGGGGGGGGGGGTTTCCATAAACCAGCAGCACTACCTCTTGAGTGGAATTGTGGGTGAGATTGAAGTCACTTGGGAGTAAAAAGCACATTTCTTCTTTAAAAAAACAAAACAAGGGCCGTTGGGACGACAGGAGGGTTAGAGGAAGACGGGTGTGAAAAGCAGAGGGATGACAGCTGAATACATTCACCCGTACATCCTGTGGGAGGAAGTTATTTACATGAAAGAGGATGTTCTTTGTCTCCAGCTGACAGCGCACACTGCCTGGTGTTAGGTGCCGAAGGCGGTGACCAGTGAGATGATGATGATGAGGAGGAGGATGCCCAAACAGATCGCTATCCAGATCTTTTTCTGCATCGGAAGAGAGACAAAAAAAAACAAAAGATTCCTTAGCCAACGAGAAAGAACTATATAATATGTCGGGGCAGGATTTGACACTTCAGACCTCCTGAAAGCCTCAATAGCTAAATGTCGAGGGTCTCTAAATGAATAAGACAGTTATTTGTCTTTTGAAAGCTTAGTAATGACCAGAAGTTTATCATTCAACCTGAAAACCATGTATTCACAAATATGAATATTGAGTGCGAGAGGATTTCCTGTCAGCAGCCAGAAAGAGAAGCGACTCGTCTTCTCGTCTGCTTGTGGACAGAAATGGACAGATGTGATCCAATGGTTTTCGTGAGAACCTGGAGTGAAGCAGGACCAGTTTAAAGAAATGCTTTAAACTCAAAACCTTATGTACAGTATAACACTATAACCGCATAAACAATCTCCCGCTTGCAGGCGGTCACAGTGGACCGGAGTAGACAGGAACACTCCACCCACATCACTTTGTGGGTGGAGTGTTTCTTTAAAGGGCCGGTCGGCCCACTACAGATGTGTCCGTGGTGTCTTTAGATTGTACCTTGAACGCTTTCTTCTGATACGTGACGGCTTTCTCCGTGTTGTCCTTGGCTTTTTCCACGTAGTTGGACGACTCCTTGATGTTGGTTTCGACCCGGTTCAGCATCTCTCCCTGCAGGAGGCAGAAACACATCAGAATCAGACGCTCTTCGTAACCGAAGACTTCAGACAGACTTCACCCCCGGAGCTGCTTCACCTGAGCCTCCACCTCCATGGCCAGGTACTGGAACATGTCGTGCAGGTCTTTGATGCTCCGCTCCAGCTTCAGGATCTCGTCGCGCCGGGTCTCGATCTCATTCAGAGCCTGCTTTGTGGCGTGAGCGTCGATCAGGATCTGAAGACCACAGTGAGGGTTAGCTGCATTATCATCAGTAGAGAAAACAAGAGTCGGCAGGTTTCATCTATGATCAGTGGTGGAAGAAGTACTCGGCTCCTTTACTTCACTAAAAGTACCAAAAATAAGAAAGTACTACATTACAAGTTAAACTCCTTCCACCACTGTGTGACTGAGCACATCAAAGCCAGCAGGAGGCTTCACACCACAGACGTCACTAGAGGCAGCAGGACTAATGAAGGACTGTTCTCCATGAAGAACGATTAGAGAGACGACAACAGAGCAGAGACACTTTCTCAGTAGTGTTCACAACTACGACTAGTTGGTGGTTGGTGGTTGGGGGGGGGAACCTGCAACTGTAAGTGTGCTTTTCTTCAGCAGGTAATGGTTGTGTTGTGGTTTTCTTCTCTCATCTCACACCTACTCACATTCTGGGTGAAAACATCCGTCTGGCCGCTCTCGAGCATCTGATCCAGTTCTTCGTCAGTCACGTCGTTCCCGGCTGAAAGTGAGAAGTGCGTTAGTTGTTGTTGTTGTTGTTGTGAGACACTGAAAATGAAAATACAAAAACTCGATCTGAGCTGAAAAGAGAAGAGCCGTCCTGTCGGTGAAGTTTGTGTGAACGTTGAGCTGATGGAGACACAACGATTACAACGTACGGCTGCAATTAACAGATTTCGTTTTTTTCTCGATTCATTATTTGGTCTTTAAAACAGTTAAACACACAAAAAGCCAAGTAAGAAAAACAGCAAATTCTCTTCATTAAACCATGAAATATTTGTTATTTTTGCTTTGAAAATAACTTAAACGATGAATCAATCATCAAAATAAATGGCATTTAATTCTCTTTCAAACAACTAATCAACTATCGACTAATCGTTGCAGCTCTACGATCATAACGCTTTACTTTGACTCTCCTACTCTCCATTCATGAGCAGTATGTAAACATTTAATTACTTGTTTATAACACATAATGCAGCTGTATAAACAGGTGAATATATTAGAAAAAATACACATCTTCAAAGGAGAAGTTATAACATAAACTACATTATAAACCATTTATTAGATCTCTATAGAGCTCATAAACGTTACACACGGTGGTTTAAAAGAGAAGTGAGTGTCGTAGAAAGTGACAGAGAGACAGGAGACGGCACGTGGCCGCCGTCACGAGACTCGGCGGAGGAGGAAGTGATCGATGCGGCCGTGAAGAAGACCTCAGACCACAAGCCTGGAAGCAGAAATCATAGCTGTGTCCGCTGTACTCACTGATCTTCAGCTGCCTCTGTATTCTCTCCACGTTGCGGTCTCTGTACTGGGACTGGATGGTGCTGCAGTGACCCATCAGCTCCACGAACTCCTTCGACAGGACGCCGTGCTGCAGAGAAGGAAACATTTCCGTCACTTTTGCCGCGGAATAAAAAGCCTTCGTGCAGCTGAGGTCTGATGATGCGTCGGTGATATCCAACCTGGGTCCGTTGCATCCGAGTGTTTATGGGTACATATTTTCCATCGTCGTCTCCCTTCTTCGGTTCCATATCTGCAGAAAGATAACTGATAAGTAAAGAGTCATGTACACAAAACATGAATAAACAGAGTCCACGTGTCCTCCATCAGTACTCACTCTTGAGTTTCCTCTGGATCTGACTCGCCAAAGTTTTGATCTCCTCTCGAAGAGTCTGGAGCTCTTTCTTCATACCTGACCCCAACAGGAGAACGGCACTTAAAACCTGTTCCATCATTTGTTGCTCTTGGACTTTGTGGATATGATCAGTACTCCGGCGGCCTTAATGATCATACTTACTCTCCTCCGGCAGCGCCACCCCGAGCACCGTCTTCTGTTTATTCTCGAGCTTCGACACCATCGCTTTGAGACTCTGCAGACCCTCGTGGATTTCTCGCACCTAAGATCCGTAAACAAGTTGTAAGTTTTGAAGTTCATAAGCAGAAACATTTTAAAGTTGATTATTTAAGTAGTTGATAAATAGAAAATTAATTTCACAAGACGTTTTGTTGATCAATCATCCAAACATTCTCTGGTTAGCTTCTGAAATGGGAGCAAACCGCTGCTTGTCTCCGTTTTATATAATTGTATTGATTATCTTTAGGTAGAAGATGCTGGTGGGACCAAACAAGCAGAGTTATGAGAGTTATTTCTCCAACATTGAATCCAAACTCACACAAATTAAATGTGTTTATAGGTTCACTTTGTAACATCTGTCTCTTTGGGACTACAGCCTCTTGGCGCATTTACAGCAATGTTTTTATTAATGTGCACTGTCCCTTATCAAATAAAAGCTGCATGTTGATTAACATCATTATTAATACAAACTGTTTTACCTTCTTAAAGAAAGCATCGTTGTCCTTCTCCTCTTTGGCTAAAGAGGTTCCAGGTTTGATCACGAGAGGTTTTCCCTCCTCATCCTCATCTGAAGCCTCTGCATTCTGCAAATAAATGTAAACACATATAAAGAAAATAAAGATCTGTTTATGTTGAGAACACAAACAGACTGGCATCTCCTGTAAGGACACAGGGCTGAACCGGAAGTTGAGAGTATAATGTCTTTAAAGTTAACATTTAGAGCCGTAAAACGTTCCACGTTGTTATTTTAAATCACGTTTATTGGTGTACTTTCTTAGTCAAAGTTGTCATAGTTTAACACTTAAGTCACTATAAACACATTGAACAGGCTAAGTTAGCATGCTAGCGCGCTAATGCTAACCCTAGCCGTTTACTTTGAAACTCACGTTTCCTAATTCTTTAGTTCGGTCCCGCATTTTCTATTCCAGGGGAGAAGCAGCCGGACTCGACGTCGAAATGTAGGGAGTTGTTTCCGAGCAGAGAAACTAACAACAGCAACCTGTAAAATTTGATCTACTGTCATCCAACAAGTAAACTCCAAGTACAGTTTCTTCTTCTGCTGCTCCACAAAACATTGAACAAAGACTCGTTGGCGCCCTCTGTGGCAGCGGAGTGTAATTACACACTGGATGTGAAAATAGTTAAATTGTTGTATTTATTAATTTGTTTCTTAAATTTTCTGAGCCTAAAATATTTTAAATCATTAAGTCGAAAAACCCACAATATGTATAAATGTATACATATACAGTATGTATGTGTGTATGTGTCTAAAGGTTTTGTATATTTTCATATTTATTCTTGACCACTTTTAAGAAAACTAACTGTTTATAGATAAAATAACAAGATGGGAAAGTCTGATCTTGTGAATAAAACACCTGACAAATGATGTACTTTATAAGTAGTTTTACCTTTTTATACCTAATAAACTCGCAACGGAGTGTATTGAAGCTGCACTTTGTGTTGTCTTCATCACTGCTCCTGCAGATCAAACTGAAGTGAAGCTACGCAGGAGTTTCCTACTTGTCTCTAACAGCCACAAGATGATGCTGTTCACCTGCACAAAGTTAACAGTCTCACCAAACATCACATCCAGTGAATCTGGAGTTAACGCTTCATATCCGGAACACAGCTATACTCTTAAAATCTGTCTTCAAGACTTGAACCTTGAGCAATAAAGCTTTTATGGAGAATTAACTGTCCTCATGAACATCGAGGTACTGACATTTCCTTTTTGTGGGCTATAAATAGGCCTATTATATTACTATAGATGGGCCAACATGTCTGGCATTTGGAGTACAGGCCTTCAGATAATTAACCTGCAAAATACTAAATAGTCGAGATGTTTAAAGCTTTTGAGATTAATCGAGTCAGAGATAGCAAAACGCATTGTTTTAAACTTAAATGTGCTCAATTTCTTCATTAAATCAAGAACTATTATCAATTCAAAACAATGTAGCTTTAAGAAATAATGGTTAGTATTATGGGCTTAAGGGGATCTATTCTGAGGCACCAATTAAGTTTTTCTTTAATGTCTTTTGTGCAAAGCTTACAGGGTTATTAAGACCCTGATGACCTTAAGCTGTTCTCTGGTTATTAAAGAATCAATTGCTCTAATCGTTAATGTTAATCATTGTCCACTAGTGACCCCTCGTCAGGAACAGCCTCAGTGTGGACGCGAGCTTTTCAATTAAAGCTAGATTTTTCTTTTTCAGATAGTTTGAAGGATTGTTAGACTTCTTCAGGGGTAAAAGAATATATTTTTAATTACATTTTTATCCATTTAATCATCCTGCGATTCATGTTGGGGCCACTTTGGGGGCCCCGACCCTCAATTGGAAATCATTGTCCTATGCCACCCTTAAAGTTTAACTGTAATTAAATTGCGTGGTTATTTTTTGCTGCTCCAGCATATATATGTAGGCTCTGTTAATCACATGTCCTGTGTTCTCCTTATCCCCTTTACGAAAACATAAAGAATTTTATATTTTGGATTTCATGATGGCGCCCCTTGTCTTTGCATTGATTTATCTGAACACATTTTAAAAGACAGAAAAAGGAGTATTAATATCCATTAAAACAACAATATTGACAAAAATAAATAAGTGGAGTTTAACAACATCAACGCTGTGTTCCTGAATTCTTCATTAACACAGATTGCACAGATTCAAACTTACATGCCAGGGAGGCAAAAATAAATACATAAAAACATTAAAAAGTAAGTAAATAATAAAAAGAAAAGTGGAATAATTAAGGCATACATTCTAATTGTATAATACTTAAGAGGGAATGCATGCTGTTACAGTTGTTGTGTCCTCTTTGTTTGTACAACATTTAATCGATTTTATTAAATTAAAGTGCTAAAAAATGCTATGCTAAAAAACGTGTGTATCGAAGATATCTATACTATACTACATTTCCCACAGTGCACCGGTTGGGGACGTCGTGTCGCCAGCGAGCTGTCAGTGTTGGGGGGGTGAGGGGGGGGGAGAGAGGAGGAATCGGTCCAGCATCTCTGGAGCAGCGGAGCGACGCGGAGGACGGAGACACTCATCTGCTAAAATGAGGAGATTTTTACCTCAAACACTGGATGTTTAAAAAAACGTGGATGTTTAAAGACTGACCCTCCTCGCCTGCCGTAGATCAGATCTGACTTTATTCCTATCAATGAGATATGCGGAGCTGCTCTACCGCCCGGTGGTAACGCAGAAAAACACAAGATGAAGAAGCAGTTCAACCGAATGAGACAGCTCGCCAACCAGACTGTGGGCAGGTAAGAGCTGAATTTACGAAAACGCGTTTATATCGCACGATGTCGTGCGTTGTAATTGGCTGTGACTCACAACAGGCACAGTAGGAATGTGTCGGCTGTGTTCGGCTGCAAGCTTTACAGTCACTCACTCGATGGAGCTTTTTTTCTCTTGCAGCTCAGCTGGTTTGATTTGCACAAAGCATTAACTGTCAGTGGAGGTCACAGTTGCAGTGTGTGTGTGTGTGTGTGTGTGTGCGCGCGTGTGAGATTGATTGAGCCCAGCATGGGAGGAGCGTATATCTGCACACAGATGAGGAGGGAGCGGACATGGTACCCAAAGAGCAGGGCTGCTGCTGCACCCTGCAGCGGGGAGTCAGGGCACAGATCACCCAGGGCCACAGTAACATGTGTTTATGGTGTTCTTTTAATCAGGGGAAGTGTGTCATCATTGATGGACACAGATGTTTGATTTAAAAGCAGTGGTTAGAGGGGATACAATATGGATGTAGGATGCAAACATGGCATGGCATGACATGAAATGACTTATTGGTCCAATCCACCTTCAGAGGAAAGCTGCAGAAGTATGATAGGTGGATTATTAATCTGTCTTAATGGAAGCATGGGAATAGTAATAACAAAAGGACCGAGGATTGAGCCTTGGGGAACTCCAATAAATAATGATAATATGAGTAAAAACTGATCGCTTAAGTTTATATATGTTAATGCATCTGTATCCTTAATACAGATGCATTTTAGTGTCTTTCTCTGACTTCATGCATGTCAACAAAATGATATATTGGAACAGCTCTTGGTTCTATTTAGTGCCTCGCATACTTTACCGTTCAAACACAGTGACACGTCACGGTTGATGCATGTAGAAGTGATTAATCCTCGTAAATCCTGAGTGCACGAAGCTGCAATCAGATATTATGCAAATGAGAGGATGCTTTAGATTGATGTGCTTAGGTTTATGTGATTTACTTCTTATCAGTGTGTCTGTTCCCCTGAGTTTGTTAATCTCTCAGCCGGGACCTGAGGCTCAGTAAATAATAGTCAAAACGTACATGACCCATTTAGGCTCCCATAGTTTTAAAAAACGAGCTCTAAATGCCTCTTTTATTACATCAGGAAGTGACTTGTGTTGTTGCGTCTTTTTTGAGCCTGCAGGCCGATTTGTTGTGAGGAATCACAGTCGAAAGTTCAGTCTTTGCCTCTCCTTCTGTTTGTCACATATCAACACTGCGCCTTTGGCAATTTGGATCAACTGTTGTTTAAGTTTTGCACAACCTTAAAACAGAATCAAGAGGACCTGTCATATCAGGAGACAGGTTGATTTGCAGCCCGAATAACTCACTCCGGGTTCATTGCAGAGCACACGTTGCTGAGGTGATGTAAGTGCACTACGAGCTGGTTTGTTTTGCTTCTGCGGTAACCGACGACGCTGGCACACCGAAAGGATTTTGTGTCGAGCCATCTTGTACCAACGCTCAGACTGCAAGGTGGAGGCGCAGATACAAATCAATGAGAAAAGGTATTGCTGCAAGCTAATGCCCAGCAGAGTGGACTTGGCAGAGGTATCAGAAATCCCCGGGAGGACATTTACCCATTAATGAACAAATGGTAAAAAAATTACTGGAATTGTGCCTCACTGGAGCTGGAAGGGACAAAAGCTGTCATGCACTTTAACAGATAAAACCAACCAATTATTTGAAAGTATATAAACATAAAATCATGTGTGTGTGTGTGTGTGTGTGTGTGTGCTTGTTTAATTCCCTTCATCTGAGCTGGAGCACCGGAGCCCAGTGAGGTGGAACATCCCAGTAATGAGTTCTAACCGGTATCATAAGAAGCAGAACAGCAGGCCAATTAGTCATATTTAGAACGTAGAGACTTTAACCGCTGGCCGCGCAGGCAATGTGTGATATTCACTCCATGACATGCAGCCTGCATCACCTGGTTCATGTTGCAGGTTCCTTATGTACCACACATTTAAGAACAATAAGGACAGTTAGCTGCCAGGTGTGATATCTATTTAGCCCTTTGTAGGATAAACAGTAATCAGTCTGCTTATTTTGACCTGTTTTATATCGCTGTGATAGCGACTCCTCTGG
>NW_022280034.1:1879824-1901765 GCF_004355925.1 Anarrhichthys ocellatus | reverse complement strand
TATGTATGTATGTATATATATATACATATATATGTATATATATATGTATATATGTATATATGTATATATAGACCTTCCTCTTCTCTCGGGGACGACATGTCTGCGCAGTAGCTGCTGGGTTGCATGCTGTTCTTCATGCGTAGAGGTTTTCATGTGACTCCGTGCGGCTCTTTGTCAACCTTTCGTCTCGTTGAGCTGATTTACTGTCATCTTAAGTTGTCTCGAAGGTCTATTCTGTGTACGCGGCGGCCGCGTCGCTGAGGCCTTCGGTCATCATCGATGTGACGTCGTGGACCGAGTGAGACGTTAGCATCTATCAGAAGGCCGTTCAGCGTTTACAGAACGGAGCCTGGGGGGAAAGGAAAACTCATGTGGCTGAAGGTTATTGCAATAATTAATATGTTGAATCATGATTTGATGTATAAAGTAGACAAATCTCTTTCTTTTCACAAAGTTTACTCAAAAGTATCCATGAGTGAAGGATCCAAGCGGCTCCTCTGGCGGTTCAGAGCTCTGACCCAGTTTGTTGACTGAGTGGGTTTCTCTGCTTTTGGTTTCCTGCTTTTCTCACATCGACTCAACCTGCTGGTCACAACGGCTACGCACTTAATTAAACAATTAATCAAGTGATGAAATGTCGTAGAACTGTTTATTCTATTTATTTGTTTGCTCTGTCAAGATGTCGTGGGGTTAAAGAAAAACAATAAGGACACTAAATTAGATATTTGCAGGAGAGAAAGGAAACGCATGCAGACACATTTCACGGTTGTAGGATGAAAACATAATTTGATGTCTGACTTTATTTACAGTCAATATTCTCCCAAAGAACATGCTGGATTTGAACATCGATCAGTAAAACTACACTCGATTTAAAGTTGCGTTAGTGTTTGAATAACAATTCAAGTTACATTGCATTTCTTACTTTATGTAACCTTTAATATTACAAGGACAATATCATGAGAATGCATTCTTTTCTGGATGGTTCTAAATATGTAAAATGTAGGAAATATTATTCACGTACTTTCATTACTTCGTGAGTCCCTTCTCTCCTCGTCTGCTAAGCCCATCGTCCAACAAGAGATAACCTCCATGACACCCAGTGGTGGAGGAAGTATTCAGATCCTTTACTTAAGTAAAAGTACTAATACCACCACGCTGTGAAAATGTAATCGACTAAAGTGGCATGAGAAGGAAATACTTAAATGGGGTACAAGTACCTCAAATTAGTACTTAAGTACGGTCCTTGAGGTAATGCACTTGGTGCGTTATAAAGCGGTTTTCGTGCTCTACATGAGTAGTGTGGTGGTGGAGTGCCCCTTTAAATATATAACTGCTTTAAGAATGTGTATTGATGCAGACAAACTAAGATGGCATCTTGAAGTCTGTGGGTCATCCTCAGCAGACTCCGACTGAGGTAAACGATGCAGGTGATGACTCACACGTTCAGGCTTCCCCCTCCGTCTCGTCTCCTCTCAAACGTCTCAGGATGGATCTCTGCAGAGCTGCAACACACCGACGCCACGCTCAGCCGACTGAGAATGAACCTGAATCATGGAAAATGTCATTTATGTAACGCTGCAAATAGTAATTACTGTCGGGACTCCAAACAAGAAAGGTTTCTGCACATTCACATCAGTTTAGTCTCAGGTTCTCACAGATGATTGAGAATGTTAAACTGTTAAACATTCACAGGTCACAGAATAGATAAACAAATGTTAAAAACAAGTCATTCTGGTTTCATTGTATTGCAGTTGGATACATGCAAGTGGCGATTCAGTGGAAGGTTCCCAACATGTTCAGCTTTGGGAGCGTTCACATGACTATAAACTTAAGTCTGTTTGGATCAAACATCCTGTGAGCCGTCCAGTTTCATAAAAGGCTTTTTGGATTTCTTGAATATTACGGGAACATTTCTCTTTCATCCGGCTCATTCATAGATAATATTTTGGCGTTCTGTCTGAGATCAGGAATCCTTTTGATGGAAGCACAAAAAGGATGTCAGCTTGCAATGTTGTTTCTTTGTTATGACACGCTTTCATGCACATCTTGGCCTTCACTGCAGGGTGGTAGTTCTGGCAGAGGAAGTTGAGTTATGATTTGAGCGACCACACGTCCGTTTAACATAAACCGTTCTTTGCCTAATGCAGGTGTTGCCAAACTTTTGCATTATAGCTAAACTAGGACAAAAAAACATGCAGATCATCATGCAAATTGTCTTTTTGGTCGGCTAATGAAGCTTCGGAATAATATCACCTCAATCTACAGCTCGAGCAGGAAGCACAGCTGAGGCTGATGGTAGAGACATTCATGTTGCAGGTATTTGGCATAGATAAGATGGCGCTTATTCAGTCCAATGTGAATTGCTTGCCTGGCGCAAACAAGAAAACATTCTTTTGGCACTCAAGGAAAAGTGATAGGATTCATCCTCTGGGGACCACGAATGTCCGTGCAAAACTTCATGTCAATCCATCCAATAGGTGTCTACATATATCATTGTGTACCAAACTGGTGGACTGGCATTATTTCCATCCACAGAGCCAGAACGCAGGAGATGCTAAACTGTGCTTATCTCCACCAAGACAAATGCTATAGTTTGTAACTCTTCCTCTTTTATTCCCATCAGCAAATGTCGTCGTTTAATACGTCGCTGCCTCTTCTATTTTTTTTTGGACCCTCCTGTAGTGAAGCGCCCTCGATGACTTGTAGCTGAGAAGAGCAACATATGCTCCCTAATAACATAGCAGGTGCTCTTCCCAGTGCATGTGGCGAAGCAGACTTTTCTCTGGTGTGTTAGTCTTCAGAGTCTTCCTCCCCCAGATTCTAATGCAGTCTTTTTCTTCTGTTTTCCCACCTCCGCCCATCAGCTCTGCATTTTCTGCTGAATTGCAGTAACAGTAGCTCCACTAACTAATGCAGCTTCACCTCATGAGCCTCTTGTCTCATGTCGTTCCAGTGTTGAACAAAGTGTGTGTGTGTGTGTGTGTGTGTGTGTGTGAAGACAGATGAGGGGGACCAGGTTATGCTGCCTGAGGGGGCCTCGCCTCTTAAGGCATCTGGTGCCCGCTCGGAGACCATTATGTCGCCTGATGAAATCACAGCTGACATTTTGAAAACAGCAGATGAAGCGTAGCGACTGAAAGATTACGTGTGGTTCAGAGGCAAACGCGCTGAGATTTTCTTTCTTTCTGTGTCTCCATATCTTCTCTTTTCGTCTCCCCTTCCTGCTGCGTCAGCGACCTTCTCTGGCTCATTGGCTCATGATACATACATGTTTCACGCAGTCATGGTGGAAAATTGACTACGGTGAAGGGAGATTACACTCCAGAGGAACATGGCACACACTTCTTGTTTTGCTGTTAAAATATTCAATGTTCCCTGCATGGTACATTTCCAAACACAACACACGGCCTGCATCCTGATCAGCTGCCTGATAACAGCGATGAATATTTCACTGTCACAGAATGTGGAATGTGGGTCGCAACGAGGAAGCGAGGCCTTGCGGGAAAGCTCCATAAATATCTCTCTCTCTCTCTCTCTCTCTCTCTCTCTCTCGCTCTCTCTCTCTCTGGTTTTAATGGGTTTTGCTTTATTAGGGGCTGTGTGTGTCGGTGCAGCTCGCAGTAACAGGTCCAAGGAAAAGCCCCAGAGGAGCTCAGAAGAGCCCGAGGCAAGTTGTTGCTTCATCTGCAGTGTTTGGAGCAAAGAGGAATTTCTGGTTCTTTGTATTTCATCAGGCGTTGTGGGGTTCCTTAAAATGACGGTGAAATGCAGAGAGAGAAAGAGACGAGTGAAGAAATGAAAGGGAAAGACTCGTGCTGTGCTCGTATGTGTGTGTTCTAGTGTTAGAAAGAAAAGTCGGTGATGGAAAACAAAGACCTCCTTCGACAGTGCCGCACGCTGAGAGCACAAAATGGTTTAGTCACAGCTCTTTGTAAGACGGTGAAACGCACGATGCCTGTAGGGTTTTACCTATGAAAGCTACCTCATTTGTTAATGAGGTGAAGGGACATTAATTGCCTTGATACACACTAATCTTTACAGATCAACGTCAGAAAGGTTTACCGAACACTTCCTCTCTCACGGAGCCTAAATCCAGAGCATCTGGGACAGTTTATCTTTACTACTTCTCTAAACCCTGCGGGTATGGAGAGTCAAAGTGAAACTGGAACTTCCGGGTTCTGTTCGGGAAGACAGAAATTGTAATATTGAAAATAACTAAAGAATAAAAATCCAGCATTGCTCAACTGTATGTCATGCAGTTCTTGTCCAGAGGGGGATCTCCATCAGCAGCAGTGGATGTAAAACCACATTCCCCTCGTAGGAATGCAGCCTGCTTGTCATTGTCGCTGCCCTCCGTGACTCTCTTGTCACTTTCTCTGATGTACTCGTAGTTATTAGAGACCTCGGCGAAGCCTCACCCTTCGGCCTCATGACTCAGAAGAAGGACCCGACATACCTCTGTGCTCTCATCACGAGCCTTCAATATAGGTATTATTACCAGTTATTGCAGCGATGGAAAGTAATTAACCTCCTCCTGCTGTATGCTAATTACTGTTTCCAAGCAGCATGTGGACTTCAGTTACAATCATTCTTATTCGACATGATTAGTGCTCATAGTGGCACCTGGCAGGTACGCATGGTGTGTAAAACGTATTCAGATCCGTTACTTAATACCACAATTTAAGTTTATTACATTTATTTGTTCAGATCGTGGTAGTGCACAATAACAGGAAAAGTAACATACTTGATGCTTGAAATCAAATTTCCTTCTATATTCCTCGTCCTCTAAACTAAAAACAAACAACTTTTGTAAATGTTGTGGTAATATGGTAAAAATGTGACAGTAATCGTGTAATATAACAATTTAAATACTACTAAATAGAAGTAGCATAGTGCACTGAAAGGCTCTACATACCCACAGCTTTATTTATTTATGACATCTATTCAGGATGAACAGGACTAACCAGGACTAGCCTTTAAGCTAGAAACGCTGTATGAGAACAGCCAGCAAGGGTTCATCCTGTTGGGATCATGAATATGTGCACATAATTTGATGAAAATCCATCCAGTAGCTGCAGAGATTTAGCTAAAATGGCAAAATCTCCCTTTAAATGTGGTGTAGTTTGAAGTATGAAAAAAACCAGACCCTTAAATTCATATAAGTCCTCACATGCACATCTTCATGCATCAGCCACCAGAGAACCATATCATTATAATCATATGAACCAGAGCCATGCTGCTCAATCTGAGGCCTCATAAATATACTGAATCGCAAATGACTAGATTCCAGCTGCAGTGTGTGTGTGTGTGTGTGTGTGTGTGTGTGTGTGTGTGTGTATACATATGTATTTATGTGTGTATTACTACTACAGAGCGCCTTGGTTTTACTGCTGACAGAGATTCAGAGGATCTTCCAAGGCGGCTATTAGCCAGATGCACATGAGGAAGACACATCAGAGGCTGAATGCCACCACATATTTTATGCATATGTCTGCAGCATCAGATGGGAGGTGCTGGGTGTGTGTTGTAGTGCGTATCAACGCCTGGTCTTCTTGTGTGTGTCTGCGTCAGAACGTATAGATCGCCATCATTTATAGAAGAGGATGGAGAACTCGTAGTGAATGTTCTTTATGTTGTGTGTTGATTGACACTCAGAGATTGAGACCATAAACTCATGTTTACAATGTGTACTGAGGTAATAAATCAAGAGAGAAGTAGAGTCATTTTCTCATAGACTTCTATACAACCAGAGGAGTCGCCCCCTGGTGGACACTAGAGAGAATGCAGCTTTAACACATGAAGCTTTGACTTCACTCGGCAGAACCGGAGGTTGCCATCTGCCTCAGTCTAACATAAGAAGACGAGGAAGTCGAGCTGCCCTGTTGGCTTGCTAATCACAATAAAGGGGAAGTGTTTGTGTACGTTTTGATAGTTTGTTTATTGGATTAAATCCTAAATGGCAGAAACGACAAACACCTTGCACCGTCGCCTCCGTTGCAGTTTGGTTGAATTTTGCGTATTCTTGCTCTGCTGTTAGTTAGCAGTTGGCTTTTTTCTTTTAATAACTGATGACTACATTTAGATTGTATGGACCCAGTAGAAGAGGTGAAATGCTGCCCTCCATTTGTTTGGAGCATGTGGTCAGATCTTACACATCGCTCCTTTAAAAACAAACCTGCACACAGCTGCACATTGTGTTTTTATGACGTTTTAAGGTAAAATGATCACCAAACTGTCTGTTTTAAACAACACTGACTTCTAGTTCAGCTGTGACCTGCTGAACAAACTAGAGTTGTGTGCACACAGTTTTCCTGACAACCCATTTAAAACAAGCCTCTTTATTCCCGTTTCTTCCACTAAACCTACAAAAATAAGACTCAAAATAAAGGGGAATTGTCCGCATTAATGAAACCCTTTTTGAGAGAAAAGTATATGAGGATACGAGTTGAAGGTCTCAGGTTTTATTAGTCCACTCATCAAAGAGAAGCTGTCTGGACCTCTCATCAGTGTCGCTCTCTGTCTGAGCTGGAAACAGTTTAATGGCTGATTAATGTGGTCTGACAGTGAAACGTGACATCAGCGTTGCAGTAATGCCTGGATTCACGCCGGCTGTCTCCTCCCTCATGTGGGAGTCTCACATGTTTGTGTTTGTGTGTTGACTCATAATTCACGTGTACATACGGTGTGTGTGTGTGTGTGTGTGTGTTGCACAAATTGCAGCTTGCATGTTGCAGATTTTACCAAATTACCAACAGACAGTACAGACGATAGGCTCCAGCGAAGCTCTCGGCTGCATCGCCGAGGAGCGAAGAGGTCGACCGGTATCCACAGCGACAGCATGACCTCACTTCTCTGAAGACGTGAGAGAAGGAGGAGCTGCACTCTCACAGATCACCGCCATTGTTTAGCCTTTCAGCGGGACGAACAACAAAACACTGTCACCTGCTTGAGTTATTTTCACAGCGTAGCCATCGTGAATATAAAAGGGCGCTTTTGTTTCTCGCCCTCGGTGTGTTTTTCTGACTCTGTGAGCTTCTTTTCTCTCCTCACAGCTATTAGTCATCCTGTGGAATTGTTGAGGATGTGATGAGAAGTTGGCAGGAGATTCTCCTGCAGAGACGATTCCAGCGAGCTCCTCCTGCCAGATCTCTGGGGGTTTGTTTCCTCGGCAAGTGGTGACGAGGCCAAGAGAATGTTTTACGTTTTTATGTGAGGAGCGCAACGAAAACAAAGTAGAGATAAAAAAACAAGCGAGAGCATCGACCGGTTTGCCAAAATATGTGAGACCCTCACACACCCCGTCGCTGGCTCTGACCCAACTCCTGTTGAGGAGCGCGAGGATAAACACAGCAGCCACTTTCACCAGATGTTCGGTTTTCTCTGGGACCGGCAGAATTTGTTAACATGGATTTGCATTTAAAGCAGCAGCTATTGGCTAATTGGCCCAACAGGGTTTTACCTGCACAGTCCCTGAATCTTTAAATCTAAATGATGCAGCAGCTCCAGAGGAGTCCCATCAAAGAGCTGAAAGCCAGGACGTCTTAGACCTGTTAATTAGGAATTTTTCTTAATTGTTATTTTCAATATGGGTTAATCTATCAGTTAATGTCTTTATTAGACATACAATACAAAAGAATACTGTGGTGGAAAAAAATCTTTTTAACCTCTCTGTGAGAAATAATCACGATGGAACTTCTTAAAGTATTAAAAACATATTTAATGAACAGACACTTCAATCATAATTCAGCTGAATGGATAGAGCTCTTTCCCCACGGATGGTTCGGAGGTCTAACCATAATGAAAAAACAAAACAGAGTATATATGCGCGTTATCTCGTCTCCTCTCCCTTCACCCTCCCCCTCGCAGATGTTGTTGGCCGCTGCACCCATCAAGGCCAGCTTCCCAGCCTATCCGTGGGAAGAGGGTTAGGGTGGTATAGGCAGGTTTAAGCGATACAAGTTATAACTAAAAGAACCATATGATAAATTTCCACCACAAATACCAAATTTGCTGTGTGTAAACTGCTTGTTTTGTCCGACCATCGGTCTAAAGCTCAAAGGTATTCCAAATAGAAAACTTATCTCATCAAAGAAACACAAGAAACGGCTTGAAGAAGACCAAAACCTGAGCTCTGGACCACAGACTGTATATTAGAAGTGGACCTAGTAGTCGTGATGTTTTGAAGCCCCAAGTTCGGCGATTTCACCGTCGCCATCTTGGATCATGATCGTCGCCAACGAACAGAAGTGACCATATCTGGACTGAGGAGGATTGACGTAGAGACGCCGTATACCTCTCTGGTACAGACCTGTCAATCACCGTGTAGCCCCGCCCCTAAAGCATCCCCTGCTTTATGGTCTGTTTGACTCTAAATGGACCATAATGTACTAAATGAACATCATGCTGAAACTAGAGATTTTTCTCCAAAAATATTGGATTATTTTGGTGTTAAGACGTTGAACCACACGGTGAGAGTGCGGATGGGTCCCCCACTTCCTATCATCTGTCTATAATAAAAGCTAAACATAACCCAAAAATACTTAGTAAATTGACCTCTTCGGGCATCTAAAAACGCTTAAATTACACAATCTGCGAAGGAAAAATCACTCGTATCTGAGCTCATAATAATATTGGAGTAATGAATCTGTACATATTAATTCTCTCTCTGAACAACAATTGGGGTTTGGTGTGTGGATCCGGGGTCGTTGTCCTGAGTCCAAATGTTTCCACGTTTCAGTGTCTCTGGTGTCGAGCAGCAACATCAGACCAGCTGTGTAACGACATGAAAACAAAGTCAGGAGGTCGGATCGCATGTCGACACGAGGGAGACTCCACGGGTCGAGTGAGGGAGAGAGCAGTCCTGGAGGGCAACGCTGTCATTGTGGTCTCACAAGAGCATCACGTCATGTGTGTGTGTGCGTGCGTGTGTGTGTGTGTGTGTGTGAGGGATGGTGGCTCAGAGCAAAACACTTGCTTTTAATTGTAAAGTTTCATTTTGATTGTTAAGTTTGATTTGTTTGGAAAAGCTGCACCATCAAGACTACAAATAAGTAGTATTCAGATATTTTACTAAAGTAAAAGTAGCAATACTACTGTATAGAAATACTTTGTTACACGTAAAATACTTGCTTTTAAGATAATACTCAAGTAAAAGAACAAACATTCACTATAAGTACTCATTCTGCAGAATGGCCCATTTCCGAATCTTATAAAGTGGAAATACTCAAGTAAAGTACCTCAGAATTGTACTAATATAGAGTACTTGAGTACATGTAGTGACATTCCACCTCTGCTTCTTTCGCTAGTTAATCGATTACATTTACAGGAAATTAACTATTTTAATGATCAATTAATAATTTGAGTCATTTTTCAAGCATAAATGTCTCAATTTAAACATAATATTTTGGGTTTTGTGGTTGTTGGTGAGAGGAAACAAGACGGTTGAAGATGTCCACTTTATACATAAAACAAATCAGTGAACAGAGAAGGTGATCCTCAGATTAACGATAATAAAAGCATTTGTTGCAGCACTCCGGCCTCCATACTCTTACTTACGACTGTATTTTTAGCTGTACTGAAATATTGATACCATCAGACCATGAAGCATTAAAGTTTCAGTCAGAGCCGGAATCCGTCCTCCGTCTTCAAAGAAACATTCACATCTGATCTCAGTTCTTCCTCTTCTTTCCTTCTCATCAGTCAGAAGATCAGCTGTTTGAACGTATACATGACCTTTTCAAGTAGATTTATTGTGTTAATAATAAATCTACTTCTATTCTTTTTAACCTCGTGTGTTCATTGTGATGTCATGATGAAACAGAGCTGATTGTCTTCCTTTGAAGCGTACCGACACCTTTAATATATAAGCTATACATTACTCCACCTTTGTGTGTTTCTCTGCTCTTTCATCCCTTAAACAGAGGACGTATATAGTCGTCTTTTCTTGTTAATATTCACTTTGGTGTTCTGGGCTATTTTCAGTCCCAGGAGGTGGAAAGTGAATCTGTGTGAGGCTTTAAAGGAGTGCACGACCTCCTGCGGTAGATTGTTTTATTTATTTTTCCAGGCATTGCTCTGTTTTGTTGCCTTGTCAATCGTTGCGGCCGACGGGGGGCCGAGGTACTCCGGGTGAATCTGGAATGAGTCTGGAATTGTATCGAGCCGAGAAAAAGCCGTGGGATTTAGTGCTCCTCCGGGAAAAATAGCAAAGTCTCTGGAGAGAGCCGGACCCGGACGCTCGAAACCTTTGGCTGTGAGCAGCATTTAGATTTTGGGGGAAAAGGCTTCAACCCTCCAGGATGTGTTTTGTTATCTTGTGTTGAAGCTGTTTACTATGCAGCGTGTGCTCTGCATGGACACCAGCGTCAAGGTGGTCCGTTGTAAACAGCACGAGGCTGAATGTTGTCACGTGTCGGAGACACAGAGTGGACTTTTCTCTAAAAACAGATTGTTGAGACGGAGCTGAACGTTTAATGCTGAATCATTTGGAACACGTTTTTAATATTAACCAGCAATTCCTCTTTTTGACAGTTTTCTTTCTCAGATGCAACACATTGTGTGATATAATTATGTTTTATTGTAAGATAAACAAATCAATTCAACCAACACACAATTTAAACCTGTCTTTAACTAAAATGAAACTGCATGATCACATCTGCTCAGTAAATTAGAAAAATGTCCTTAAGAAACAAATCAGAAAATGAAGACATTTCAATTCGTTCTTCATGGAACCCGTTGTCTTAAAAAGAGGAACACTTGAAAAACCCTTTCTCCAAATAAAAGGGTATTTCAGAAGCAAATGGTTCTAGGTAGAACCTCAGCCCTTCAGGGAGAACTCATTCAGAACCCTAATAGCTGGAGCTACAGCTTGTAACTCTGTAAAAGCATAACTTTTTTTTACATTTCTTCTTCTTAAAACTGTCTTCTATAATTAAACTATAGGCTGGCTGTTTGTTTCCCCTTGCTTCTAGTCTTTATGCTAAGCTAAGCTAACTGCCTCACGTCTGTGTTTTTGATGCACAGATACGAAAGTGGTTTCAATCTTTTCATGAAACTGAATGTTATAATTAAGCCGTATGAAGCTGTACAACGCTTCATGCAGTGCACCGATGGTTCACTTATTGCTGAGCAGTTTCTTGTTCAGTCGTTGCTGCCAAGCGACCGTCTGCAGCTCTGTGTTCACTGAAAGCTGTGTTTTATATTCAGGCTTTGATCAAATTACTGAAAAATAGAACAATCTATAAATAAAATATGGTTGAAAAAAAGACATTTTATATCTTTCATGTGCAAAAGGCAGAAACACTTGAGAAGCTTATCTTCATTACATGAAGCTCAGATCTACGTTCTTCTGAGAGGATCTTCTCTAAAGGCTGCTTCATGATTTCTCATTCCACCCCCACTGCACACAGCGCTGAAGTGGAGCAGCACATCACCTTGAAACCAAAAGAAGGTGTGTGTGTGTGTGTGTGTGTGTGTGTGTGCGTGTGCGTGCGTGCAAACAGAGAGAGGAAGATGCAGATCTTCTGCCGCTCGACCACCGGCGTCGTCACCTCAGGCCGCAGCTCCGAGGAAGGACTCCACTTTCCTCCGCCTCTTCATTCTTCTTCACATTCGCGTTCTCCTCTTTCCACGTTTCATCCGTCCATCCTCTCCATCGCCGCCTGTAACACCTGCTGCCATAGCAACCACAACCTACCCCCCCCCGTTTGTGGTGAGAGAGAAGCATGCTGGGTAATCTGACTTCACCTGGAACATTTCTCCTAGGGGGATTTCTCTGTCCTTGAACCATTTTTGTCCTCCTCATACACCGATCCCCCTCCTGAAGATGGACTGAATGACATTTAATGCACCTGTTCAAATCTAAACCTATTATTGTAATATGCGCAGTATGTCCTTCTCCACACAGTCTGGGGTAAAAGAGACGGTCTGCAGACACACAATGAATATAATGAAGCAGACAAAGATAACAGGTCTGTCGTCTCCTGCTGCTCGTCCAGACGAACACATCATCGCTGCGTATTGATCGGCGCTGGTGGCAGACGGGTTTGCAGGGATAATAATGGTAGAGTCGAATAGTTTGAGCAAGAGCTGTGACATCTCAGAGGCACGGACGGTTTGTGTTGCTTTATTTCCTTTTTAGGAAATAAATGCCAAATCTCTATATACAATACATGTAGAGTATGTTGTGTTGAGAGTATAGTAGTAGTGGTAGTAGTATTAAACATTGTAGAACTACTTGTTATATATTAACAAGCATTCTGAGATATAAAGACTTATTTTGGTTCTGACAAAAAAGCACCAAATGCTGACGTTGAACTTCTGGTTAAATTCATAATCTTGCTTAATTTTTCTTTAATCTAATAGATCCTGATCAAAACTTTTAGAGGAATCATTTATAGCATTCGGAGCTAAACCTACGAAAAAGAATGCGCCTTCATACCTTAATATCCTGTGAAATAATTCAGCATGTTATTCACTTAACGTAACCAAACAAACATCGATCTTTCAGCCAGCAAACAAGAAGTCCGCGTAAACTTGTGTTCTTCAGTAACGGCACACAAACTACAATTTATTTCTCAATTTCTTGAGGCTTAACAAACGTTTTCAAAGCCACATCTCTGAATATTTTAATGATTTTAAATGTGGGGAATCGTGCTGTTTATGATGCCATTTCTGCGGGGGATCATGTGTTTGGTCGTGTGTGCGTGAGTGTGTGCGTCCGTCTGTCACAAGGCCGGCTTTTTACTTCCTTACTTCTGAATTAAGAACACAACTAAATAGTCAGTAGATGAAATATAAAGTGTGATTGCCGTGTAGCAGTAATCATGTGGTGGCTGTTTGTGTACGAGTGATCATCGAGAGACGAAGTCCCGCCCATTCTGGTTGACCACCATGGGACCTTATTTTAGAGAGCGAGACACAAATACTTTTTTTTACACCATTTGAACCGTGCCATGAATGTTTGTCAATTCAAAAGATAATTTTGTACGTTAAGAAAGTCTGTAGACTGTGAAAATATGTAATTAAAAAGACAACACACCCAAAAGTGGACTAATCTACATAATTTTTCCGAAATAAGGTCCCATAAAGGACACCAGAAGGGGCGGGGCTTAGCCTCTCGAAAGCTCTAAGAAATTAGGTTTTGCTCCTTTCACGTTTGTAAATGGGGTGGACAAAATACTAGAAACACCACCACTCGGGTCGCTACGACTTCAATAATAAACATATTAAAATAAGTTTCTGACAACTGAAAACGTGTAACGTTTGTAAAAGTAGAATTGATGGCGGGACTGTTGCATTAAATAGTGCAGCTTTAACTTTTAAAGTGTGAATCTTCACTAAGTCATATTTCTGTGCAGTAACCACAGTCGACTGGATGCAGACCTCACAAATCACTGCCAGCCTTTGCAGTCGTTTTAAGTCGTCTTTGAACCCTTTTTTAGTTTCTGGTCTTCTGCCAAAAGTTTGGACCCGAGGAAGAGGAGAAAAAAAAGAGAGCTGAGTCATTTTACAAGAACAATCTGTATTCTCACCCTTTGTCGCTTCAGCTCCTTTTCTAAATCTCTTAAAGGATTTATCACATTAAAACCCCTTTTTACACATCTTGTTATCGTCCCCCCCCCCCCCGCTGCTTCTGTGTTCTTCATCACTGCCTCCTCCTCCCTCTCTCTTCTCGCCGTGCCAGTGGGAATCCCGGCTGTGACGACAGAAGCTGATGCTGCAGCAAAGTCCTGACTCTGCTGCTGAGGCTTTGATTCGGGATGCTAAAGCGTCCTTGATGTGTCAAACAATTAACAAAAAGCTGCAGAGAGAGGAGCATGTCGGGAAGATGGAGGGCCTTCAAATTAATAGTCTCTGAATCAAAGGCGATCATTCAGTTTCTTGCGAGCGTTCGCTTTTGTCCCCTTTGATTTCAATCTTCTTTTTTTTTTCAAAATATAAACCATGTGTTGTTCAGCCTCTCCCTTCCTCAGCTGTGACCTCCCTTCATGCTGCGTTACGAGGACCAAATCCCCCGAGTGGAAAACGTCAGCACCACAACATTAACAGCTGACCTTCTCTTCTCCCCTTACTCGTGCAGCTATGCAGAGACTCGGCAGCCGCATGCATGTTTTATTTAAAAAAAGAAACATTTTCCAGGCCCAAGCTGGGAGAAAAAGCAGCATTAAAAGCCTTTAGTTTGAGATATTTATGCTTAAAAATGCTAACTTCTTATTCAAAATGTCTATTTTTGCATCAGAACATTGCGCCCTGTGTGTCAATATGTTCTCTCTACCTCTGATATTCCCTGAAGACACACTTTGTCCAGTATTCAGTATTTGTTTTTACAGAAAGCCACTGTGACATGTTGTGCATCCAGCAGCACTGCAGGTACATTATGCTGCAGCTATACGACTTCAAAATACAGTTCGTATCACATTCATTCCCCTCAGGGAGACGTGTGGTCAAAGTATTATCGAATCTTGCCTCCTGCTGGTAATTGAGGACATGACACATTTGAATCAGCTGCTGTCTATGCAGACATCGTCCCACGCTATTATGCAGGAACATTTGCAAATATAATACTCACAGGACTGAGAGGTCAAGAAGAAGTCACTTTAGCAGCTGACAGCAGTTTGTTTTGCCTTGTTTTTGTCATACTGCGACGTGTGTGTGTGTGTGTGTGTGTGTGTGTGTGTGCTAGCTTGAGGACCATCATCTCTACTAGTTTAATTCACTGAGCCGCTAAATGTCACTCACATGTGCTTGTTGTCAGAGAGGAAATGAATCGGTGACTTCCTTCAAACATCTGAGATAAAAAAATCTTGGATTTGCACAAAGTGTGTCAGAAATAAATGAGGTTAAATCAACATGCAGAGCCAAACCACTGCGAGTGTGCTAACAGAAACGCTGTCATTCTGCTAAAGCTATATATACACACACACACTGACAGAGCCACACAGGTGTGGACATGATTAAATACCCTTCCATCAATCCAATACACCTAAACATAGCTGATGTTTGGTTCTGCCTGAAATATCTCAACAACTGGATCGATCGTCTTGTCATTTCGTACAGACATTCATGATCCCCAGAGGATGAATCCTACTGACTTTCGTGATCCCCTGACTTTTCCTCTTGTGCCTCAGGATGAATTGACTTTGATTAATTGCTCATTAACTTTGGTTTCCCCCCCTGATTTATTTTTATCACGTCCAAATATAATTGTTTGCTCACACTCTGGTTTATGAGTAAACACCTGCAGCACATTCCCATCGAGTCCATCAGCATCAACATCATGTTAGCATTTAGCTCTGAGCACCGCTGTGTCTCAGTACAAACTCACAGAGCTGCAGTCATAGCTTACCTTTATTTACAGGTGCAAGGTTCAGCCCAAAATCAAAAATACATATTTTTATTCCGACATGAAACTGCTCGCAATAAATCTTCGCAGATTAAGTTCAGTAACCGGGTCATGATTTCTGGAAAGAGACGTTGCTGCTTTATTGCAAACGTCTATGAATCCATTTTTCTGCACGTGTCGACATAAGTGAATGGTGGAAAGAGAGAAAACCGATTGTAGTGAAAGGACCAGATAGTCAGGTCTCATTTTTCAGGCCGCCCTCTCCCCCCCCCCCTCTCTCCTTTCATTTCTCTCTCACCTCCTCATTGTCACTCGGCTCCTGGCTGAACAGGAGGTGGTGTCCCTGCTGTTGTATCGGGGTTAAGGGGATGTTCAGGAGAAAGCTGCGGATCAGCAGGACTAGATCCTCACGCAGGATCAGCTCTGCTCTGTGAGTCCAGGGTTTTTATTTTAAACTGAAGTCGGTTTGTTGTTCAGGAGGTGAGGCCGACTTCCTGGATGTTTGTTGTCGTCAGAAAGAACAGATGTATGTTTTAGATTCTTAAAAACATCCATAAATGAGCTAAAACGTGGTGCGTTTTGATTAATTGCACCTGTTCTTTATAGCATTTTAAATTAATGTCTTTATTTATTAATCTCTCGTTTTGTACCACTTTGTAATACCCTTTATTGGGGTTCATAAGTTGTATTTAATGGCTAATGATTACTCTGCTCTTGCTTTATTGACTGTAATCCATCGATGAGGAAGTCTTTTGGGTCAAAGGGCCCAGGTTTAACAAGTTATGATCAATTCTACTATTTGTAAGACTTGATCGGAGGGTGGTGACATAAAAGTCAAAAGATGCCGGGATGAAAATGAGTCACTGACATGACTTCCTGTCGTTGTCAGCTGCTGTGAACAGGAGCGGTTGTAAATCACCGTACAGGTGCTTTGTTTCCTGTTTATCGTTGAGTTTTTCTTCAAACCACGTCGATTTCTGTGTCTGCGACTGCTGAAGCTTGTAAAGTATGAAACTAAACGTGTGTTTTAACTCTGAAGAGACAACACGGCAGTGAAGAGACTCTGAAGATGCTTCTGCAGCTTCATGTTTCTAGTTTTAATGCCGTCGCTTCTGGTTTTTGCTCTGCTGAGCTGCAGCGTTTAGGTGCTTCTCTGTATTCTTAATTGTTAGGAACAAACAACTGTTATGGTTCATAACTGCGAGGAAGCTATTCTGATAGTTGATTTATTGTTTTAGTTATTTTTTAAGCAAAAACACGAAACATTTGTTGTTTTTAGTTTCGTAAATGTGTCATATGTGATAATAAACTGAATATCTTTAGTTTTTGGATGTTGGTCAAATTAAATAAGGAATTTTGAATAAATTGTCTTTAGGCTTTTGGAAGCATTTTTCATAATTTATTAACTTTTGTGATATAATTATTAATAAATATTCCTGAATAAAGATTCATCAATAATTCATCAATGAAAATAGTCTTTGGTTGTATCTCTAATGAGAATTAGGATGAAGTTAACGTGTATTTTGGTGACTGGTGGTTCATTTATTTATAGTTTATTAATTATATATCTATATATAATAGAGAAACAAGTTTGTCTGAATGAGATGAATTAATCCTCCTTTTCTTATAGATCTTGACTTTCATATCTTGATTTTCTGCTCACTTGTTAGCATTGTCTTGTTAGCATTGTCATTGTTAGCGTGCTAACACCATGCTAACGTCAGCATTGTGAGTCAAAGCACCGACTCACAGAGCTGATAAAATGTTTCATCAAATTTAATTGATTTATCTGGAAATGAATCAACAAGCTTTTCACATATTTTCATCCAAAGTAGAGTCCCAGCTTCATCATGCTGAAGAAAGTAAATTTCATAACGGGGCGGTTATTATATGACTGCATCTGTAGCACAGTTGTGTGCAGTGAGATTGTCTCTCATGTGGAGCGTTTAACTGCTCTCTATAATCTTTAATTGTTGGCCTGTGGAGGCTGTGAAGTGTTGACTGCTGAGACATTTAAACACCATGAAACACTTGTTGCTTTAAATTCAAGTCAATTTCATTTTGGCAGATTTGCCTCGAAGGGAAACGTTGAGGAGCGCGAGCTCCACGAGAACCATTAGTGCAGATTTAGGATCGTCTCTCCTGAATTTAATCTATTAACGGATCTCTCTTTTTATTTTCTGTTTGATTTCTCTCTCTCTCTCTATTGTATATTGAGTCTTTCTCTACTGTTTTTTATTCAATTTAATGTTTAATCTATTTATTTACTTATTTAGGTTAGTCGACTAACACTCATACGATTTTGTCAATTTATCAATTAGTCTAATTTAATCTCCTTAAATAATCATGCAAAAGAATCACTTTAAATCTCGTGTTTACCAGAATACAAAGAACGACTAATCAACTAAAGACGACTAAGATCGAAATGAATCAAAGAACACGGGAGCGACTAAAGGAAAAGGACCAGAGGAGGATCTCACTTCAAGGACAAATAGACTTGAAATTGGTGTCACATGTACAAAGAGATTAACTGAGTCAGCAGCTTGTTGATCTCGACTTCCAGAGACTTTATAGTTTTACTCTTATTAGCTTGAAACAGATGAAAAGTAAACATTTTAGCTCCGGGCTGCAAAATAATTTATTATGTGTGCAGAAATTCAGCAAAATGATGTGTGTTGCTCAGTTATGTAATTAATCCGTTCTAACAGCCTCCTTTTTCTTCTTCTCTTCTCTTCCAGAGCTGAAAAAACAGAAGTATTAAGTGATGACCTACTACAGGTACTAGTCAATGAAGTGTGTGTGTGTGTGTGTGTGTGTGTGTGTGTGTGTGTGTTTTGCTGCCTCTCACAGGAAAAACATCATCATCCGTGCAAAGTATTCAGCGTGCATTAAATGACTTTTCACAAATGGCTTTCTGAGCTGCCTTCAGGCGCCGTTAATGGGCGCTGAAATTGAAGCTCTTTGAGAGACAAAAGGCAGAACGTCCCCACTGATTGACTCGGGGCGCTGCGCTGTAATTGATCTGATTTAATGCCGCCACATCGGTTCCACTGAGTTGGTTTAATAATGAAATGAAAGGCGTTTAGGAGCAACAGGTGATGGTGTTCGTATAAGTGTCACCCGGCTGAGGAGAAGCTGGCTGCTTGCTGCATGTGCATGTCTGTCTTTAAACATGACTCAATCACCGTATGTTTCCCGGTCTCATGCGCTTTCTTTCTCTCTGCGACAGGTGGAGAAACGTCTGGAGCTCGTCAAGCAGGTTTCCCACAGCACACACAAGAAGTTGACTGCCTGTCTGCAGGGCCAGCAGGGCGTGGACGTGGAAAAGAAGTCTGTCAGGTCGCCCTCGGTGAGGATCAAACCCGAAAACATTTGAATAATAATGTTAAGTGTTAGATTAAAGTTACTGCGAGGAACTGCTAACTGGTTCTGAACCAGTCTCAGTGTAGTCCTGATCCTCTATCAGACCTCCATCAGTAAATAGACCATCAGAGAGAAGATGGTCTATTTCTTTAGAGTTATTCTTAATGCTCGACATCGGTGGCACCGGGTCGGATTCTGGTGAAACCAGATGAACTCATGCAGGTTCACCAGAAACTCCTTCAGCTCAGACTCCAGCAGAGACCGGTCCACCGTGGACAGACCCAGATCCTCCAGCAGAGACCGGTCCACCGTGGACAGACCCAGATCCTCCAGCAGAGACCGGTCCACCGTGGACAGACCCAGATCCGGCTTCACCTGCAGCCTTGAACCTGCAGTCGGAGCTCCGGATGGAGGAGGAGAGCTCAGCTCCCAGCAGCAGCAGCGTCTCCTCCTCCTCCTCCTCCTCCTCCTCCAGGAGCAGAGCTTCTCCTCTCTGGGAGCCGACACCGACACCACGCTGCTGGAGACCCAGGACATATTGCTGGACCCGCTGGAGGGAAGGGAGGCATGGTAGAACCAGAACCAGGACTGAGAGGGGCAGACTGTCAGAGCCTGCTGCAGTAAAGTGAGAGGTTTCCTAAAGGGACTCTGGTGCTTGGAAATACTTTTCTCCACAAAATCAACACAAAATGAAAGTTCCTCACAGTAACTTTAATTATATAAATGTGATTCATGTGCTTCATTACAAAGTATCTCCTTAATCACAATTAACAGCAAACAAATCGATGACTTTGAACCATTAGAGAGAATAAAAGGATGGATTTTTCCTTCAGGGTTGAGTCTTTGTGTGTGCGTGTTGCAACACGTCGGTTCGTATCGATGCGTTTTGGTTGAACAACACATTCGACAGATTGATTCATCGATTGTTTGTCCGTGTGTGTTTGTGTTTTCTTTTTGTGCAGAAGAAGCTTCCTCTAACAACACTAGCACAATGTATGGTGGAGGGAGCGGCAGTGCTCGGGGACGAGTCTCTACTCGGGTGAGAACACACACACACACACACACACACACACACATCATTGATCATCTGTAACATTGGCTGCATTTTCTCTCGAAAAGTGGCGACATAGAAAGGAACGTTTTCATCATCTAGAGCTGATTTCACATTCAATATATCATTCAACCTTTATTCAAGCAGGAAAGCCTCTTAATACTTAACGTTCTTTGCTAACTTGCACATGATTTACGTCATGTTTTATTTATTTTTATTATTTCAGGTAACTGAAAGAGAAGAATACAGTAAATAAAAGTATTTCATAAGTTGATGTTGAGCTGTATTGTGAGTTACTCAGTGTTACATCACCTCGCTGCATTAACTCATAAATGCATCAGTGCTTATTGCAGAGTTTTGAGAGACAGTGCATGAGTAGATAAACATGTCATCCAGGAGAACTGAGACTGCTCTCTGATGTTTTCCTTGTTTTTCTGCTGCAGGAAGATGCTGAAGCTGTGCGGCGAGACGCAGGACAAACTCGCTCACGAGCTCATGTTGTTCGAGCTCACCATCGAGAGGGACGTCGTCGAGCCTCTGTACGATCTCGCAGAGGTACGGAAACTCAAATAACACTCATTTTCATATAATCACTGTAGACCCTGTGAAACAAAACGCAATCCAAGAGAAGACGGTAATAAATTAACGAGCAGGAAACAATTGAGAGAGTATAAACAGAATACTTTTCATTATAGAAGTTGTAGGAATATTTACTTCCTGTTATGTTTGCAGAGATTCAACCAAAAAAACATTAAGAACAGAAAAGTACCTGCTTCCTTTTGACACTTTTAACAGTCATTATCGCTCACAAGTCACATTCTCTTAGTTAAAGTGTTGTATAATACGTAATAACTGTGTATATTTAACTGCGTTTTCACTTAAGATATCCCCCAGACTCTTCATGCAAGAGATACCTTAGAAACTATTACTTTTATTTTTATATATTTAAAAAAATACAGGACTTCAAAATAAAGACAAATAAATCCATGCAGAAAAAGGCTGACTGACAAAACCATGAGGGTAAATAATAGAAAAATAGTTTATTTGAGCCCTCGTCAGACAAACCTGCTCTGTAATCTGTTGAAAAGCAGGAACACAGAGCTTCACCTTCATGTCTCTGATACCGGACACACTGTTCATTAATTACTCTTTAAATAAGCCAGTAAACTGATCTTCATGAGACAAAGAATCGGGTGCAGAGTTTCCCTCTTTCACAATGAACGGCTCTCTGCTCCGTTCTCTCAGGTGGAAATCCCAAATATCCAGAAACAGAGGAAACATTTAGCGAAGCTGGTCCTGGACATGGACTCGGCGCGCACACGGTGAGTCTGCTGCTGCGTTCCAGACAGAGACAGAGTTGTAACCATAAAACTTTACGCATGTCTACAATTACATTTAGATTTTCCAAAAGCACAAAGACATATTGTCACTGTTAATATATGATACACAATAATGACTTCATATGTTCTGCAGAATATCATTCATTTTTTTTTTTGAATGTTCTCTAAAATGCCAGATTATTACTCTCTTGTTCCCCACAGTCTAGTTTTCTTCCACTGTACCTACATTTAAGTACTAGTCGTAGTTTTACAGAATTACACTGTAAATTGTGAGCAAAAACTCCACGGGGCACCTTTAAGTAAATTATAGTTTGATAATTATCGATGAAGATAGAGGTTCACCACCTTTCATGTTGAATAATTTCTTATTTTTAAACTTTTAGGTGTGAAAACCTCTTGAATCGTCCCGTCAGTGCAGATTTCTCTCCCGTCCAATCAGAATCCGTCTCTGTGCTGATTCGCTGTCCTCTCAGAGCAGCGACACGGAGAGATTTGTGATTTTCTTTCGTTGCAGTTCAGTCAGTTGTTTTTTTTTAGTGACCTAAATCTGAGAGAGTTTTTTTCCATCATCCTGCTTTGAGCTGAGCTCCTCTGGCAGAGCGGCACATTATCTCCACCCAGACAGAGAGGGAAGACGAGGGCTTAGGTTAGAGACGAAGATGAGTTCAGTGAAAGAGGATACATTTATACTTATATTCATAGTCAAGTGTTCGATGGAGACTTAAGTCGGCTTTTAAAACAGCTCGTTGTGTGAGCTTCAGATTTTGTTGCAGATTATCACTCAAAAAAACTAAAGTCTGAAGCTGCTGAAGGCAAATACAATGTCTTCGTTTAGTTGTGTTCA
>NW_022280034.1:1876109-1879814 GCF_004355925.1 Anarrhichthys ocellatus | reverse complement strand
CGCATGGAGATCTGCAGAGTCAGTGATCGCCTTTATTCTCTATCCATGAGAGAGTTTGAAAGACAGACTGAATAAGTAATGGATGTAAAAAAGAAGTTACCGCCGTAACATTCTAACGGTTTACTAACTCCACAGTCTATCGCGTATCTTTAGCGAGTTTTCCCGTGAAAGAAAAATGCATGTCCACACTGTCTAATGTACTATTTTAATTTAGTTTCACATTCAAATGCTAATTAAATATTTTTTGTTAAATGTAAATATGTTTTCTAGTTCTTTATTCTATTCATTTGGCAGATTTTTAATTGAAAATAGTTTTGACCTTTTCCACGGCAAACATTTTGTCACAGCTAATAACTAATAACATTAACGAAGGCTCGGCCACATTAAGTGTCCCGGTGAGCCAGCGTGCACAATACAAGAGCTCGAAGCCATCGTCGGTGTAATTAAAAATGTCAAAATGTCTGCTTCTTTTATTTACTCCTCCAGGATCAGTTATCAGCAGACATGTACAGTTTTGTGGCCAAAGAAATTGACTATGCAAGCTACTTCCAGACAGTAAGTACGACGTTCCTCCCGACTTTGGCTGAAGGAACAGAAATGTTGTGCTCGTCCGTCTCAGACTCTCTGATCTCTCGTCTGTCTAGCTGATAGAAGTCCAGGCAGAATACCACAGGAAGTCGTTAGAGCTGCTCCAGAGCGTGTTGCCCCAGATCAAAGCTCATCAGGGTGAGTTTCAGACCGACACACTCATTGATGCAGTCTGCTTCTTCCTCTTCCTGCATCCTGCTCAGACTCTGCTGCAGCGTCCACGTGTGTTAGTTTGCATGTGTTTATGAACAGTTTGGGGTTCTGCTGTTGGAATTTAACTGATTTAATTAGAGCTTCAACACTAAAATACTATACAAATAATGTTATTTTATTTTGTTTATTATTAGTATTACTTTTATTTATATTCATGTCATTATTATTAATTTTTCTTCTTATTGTCAATACTATTACTTTTTATATTATTATTATAAATAATTAAATACATTTTATTCATTGAATTATATAATTATTATTATTGTTGTTGTTATTGCACTTATTATTTATATTATATTAAATATACACAAAAAATATGTACAGTTTATGCAATATCCGTTTCATATAGGTAATATAAGTTAAAATAACTAATAAGTTAATATTCATTTAGTTCACAAACTCTCTGATTGGTCTGTAGAAATATGTGACATCACCTTTTCCCAACAGAGCTCCGCCCCTTTAAACCAAGAAGAAGAACAACGATTAAAAGACAAAACAGGAATTCTCCCGTTTTAAAGAGCGAGTGTCGTTCTGACTTTGACTGATATCAGTCTGTTCATTCACGACGTCATCGCTTAGAGAAAGAAGCCGAGTGAGAACATATGTGTCTGGGCCCTTTAATGTCCTCCAGAAAATATACTTCCTGTTTGTTTTGGAGAGGAAACGTTTAGCATCCTTAGCTGCTACTGTATTTCATGCATGTTGTGTGTGTGTGTGTGTGTTTGTGTGTGCCTGACAGAGACCTGGGTGGAGAAGCCGTGCTACGGGAAGCCATTAGAGGAGCACTTAGCACTCAGCGGGAGAGATATTGCCTTCCCCATCGAGGCCTGTGTCACCATGCTGCTGGAGTGTGGCATGCAGGAGGAGGTCAGACTAACAGACACACACACACACACACTGCATGTGTCTTTGACAGGACACACACACACACACATTGTGTGACGGTCATTTTAAACCGTTATCAAGCCGGTGAGCTGTGCAGCTTTAATTGCTCAGAATGTAACGATTGTTTAATGGAGACACATTGAGGCTACAGTAAATGTTTTCCCAGAGCAAATCTTTATGAGATTCCAAGGCAAATATATCATTATGAATAACTTAATCTCCATTCTACAGTCATCAGGCTTAATGGGATGTTTGTTGAACATTATGGATAATGTTTTGAGATGTGCTGCGGAGAAATGTTTGTTTGAAATTCATTAATCACCTTAGTTCAATGTGTTTTAAGAGCTCGCTTTGACATTTGAAATGAATCGACTCTTTATTGGACACACAAACAGTCTGCTGCCGACTCAGCTGTTCGTTCATCAGCAGTCGAGTCTGATCTCCAGAAAGTTGAGCAAATATGATATGAATCAAAATCAGCCCGTTGGAAAAATACTTATATGTGAAATATGTAAAGATTTGTATACGTGTGACGCTATTTATGTAAATATAGTAGATATAAGTAATATTTAAACAATGTTTTTTTTAGTATTTTGCTAAAGTAGAAAAGTATTACCTGCAAAATTAACTTCATCAAAAGTAAAAGTGCTCATTATGCAGAATTGCCCCTTTCAGACTGTTTTACTATTATATACTGCAGATACTACATTATATGATTAAACATCAACACATATGGATATACGTGGTTTTACCTGAAAAGTACAATATGTACCTCTGAGGTAGAGTAAAAAGTACAATATGTACCTCTGAGATGTAGTGGAGGAGGAGTAGAAAGTACCATGAATTGGAAATACTCAGTACAGTCCCTATTAATTAATGAATACCTTCTTTTACTTCATGAATGAATTGGAGGTTAAAACTGTTCTCGTCGTGTTTCGTGTCTCAGGGTTTGTTCAGAGTCGCTCCTTCGGCCTCCAAACTGAAGAAGCTGAAGGCGTCTTTGGACTGCGGCGTGTTGGATGTTCAGGAGTACTCTGCAGACCCTCACGCCATCGCAGGTACCCCCCCGTCTCCTAGCTGCACCCATCTGTTGCCTCGCTGGACCTGATTACCATCGTCTAGAATGAGAAACTGGCCGTACAGCGGTAGATTTATGGGTTAGCACCAGTTCAGTTGCTTGTTAGGAATCTTAATTTACAACTCGCACATCTGCTCCGCCGACTTCACTTCCACACGGACAACATAATTAAGCTGCTAAATGATGCTTACCTCATCAGAGAGACCTCTAATATTTAGTTTTGTGTTTATTTCTCCTGCACACATGACTGCAAATGTCATTCGTCAACCTCTGCAGTGTATTTTCTGATAAAGGTTAATTTGAAAGTCTTCTGGAACGGCCACACATGAGAGTCAAAAGATTCCTTTAAGACCTGATGAGGATTCAGTTCGCAGCAAGAAAAGCTAAAATGTTTTTTGTCAGTTTTTGCTCAGTTTTGTTTCAGAGATATTCAATAAACTATCCCAAAAACGTCTGGCGATAAATTCCAAATATAACTGGGATTAGTGTCAGACAGATCCTTCATCTTCTGTACCAAAATAAATAAATGAATAAACCACGATAGACTACAGAAGACAGAAAAGATTTTATGATGCTGTTATTGATCTTTTGTGAGGATGCTGCTTGTCTTCACTGGAGCCGACTGCTGCATAATGCTGTCAGATTAAAAACCTTATACCTCCAAAATAACAAGCTATAAATATTTCATATAGATCCTGAAAAGTTAAGAACATTTTATAGATTTAATTTCAATCAACTAACTAACAGCAGGGCAAGAATACCCAACATTCAGCCAAACTGATGGAACTCTGAGAGACGGTCAAAATAACTCCGGGATGAATCCGACGCGGCAGAAACGAGAAAACAACCATTATTTACGTTTCATCCTCTCCGCCTCCAGGAGACCACTTCTCTGGGAGACGGAGCCTTCAGTTAGCGGTTAGCTCGAGTTTAGCCAGCGA
>NW_022280034.1:1863490-1871109 GCF_004355925.1 Anarrhichthys ocellatus | reverse complement strand
CATCACTCCTCCTCAGTCCAAATATGGTCACTTCCTGTTCACTGGTTGCAAAAAACCAAGATGGCGACGGCCAAAAACCAAGATGGTGAGAGGAGGACTTAAGGCTGAGGTGCTGCTGTATTTGCTGCTGGATCAGGGCGAGCCATGTATATTTGGTGAAGGGCATATCTCATGATCAAAAGCCGCGGCGAGGAGGAAGAGGAAGAGAGAAAAGTGACGGGAGGGAAATTGTAGGAACAGAGATGCTGCAGCTCTTGTCAGTGTCGACATCGAATCGCACAAATAGGGTGTATTTTTAGACAGTCGTCCTCCTGAGAAGACCTGTCAGACCTGTCCAGATGATCGCCGCTCGCTGCGATGACATACCTGATGTTCATTCAACAGTTCAGCTCAGGATGAGTCATTCAGCTCAGCTGCTCCCACAGAAACACACTGGACCATTGTTGTCTCTCAGAAAACCCACGAAGAGAAGGAACAGGGAGAATAGTTTGAAGTAATAACACAAAATAAGTACCTTATTTAATCATAAAGAGGGTGGGAAACCTTGGATATTGTTCTGTTATTTCCCACGTTTCTCACTTTACACGTCTCATTTCACTACTACTGAAAACATGACAGGGAAGTAGATCTGTGGGAATGTGGCTTTACATTTGGCCCAGTATCAACGGCTGCCAGACAGCGAGTCATTACCTGAGCTGCTGAATTCATGCATTCCCAGAAATGTTAAGCCTTTTGCACTGATGCTCATTTAGTTTAGTACATCACAGCTGTCCAGTGAAAACTATGCAGTAGGAGTGAGCGGATCTATAAGATAATATCAATGCTACAGATACCTACGTCTCGTTTTGAAGTCTGATTCTAGCATCAATAGAATCGATACAGAAAAGGCCTCAGTCTTTCTCTTCTACACTCATTTATATTTCATCAAAGAGCAGAGCTGTTCAAACAACGGCCTGCACTCAGGATGAGAGGAGAGCGGAGCCTCGCTTGGAGCATTTTCACTGCTGTGAATCATGACTGATGGTAGTTTCTGCTTTTGTTTAGTTATTTGCACAAAAAAAAAGTTTGAAAACAGTCATCGTTTTATTGTGTTTGTTTGCCTTTAAAAACCGTCCTGTAATTTTAACATGCGTGTGATAAAGAACTTAACAGTTGAAAGCAACAGGAAAGAACAGAAGCCGCTTTTATTAATAAAACATATCGATATTGATATCAACAATTCTGTTGTTTTAATACATCCTACTATTGTAGCTCCAAATGCGGTGATTTTTTTTATTTTTCAGATAAACTTGACTTGAGTTCAATAAACCATTAAAAAAAACTGTTGGATTTGCAGGAAAAATTCATTCTCACAAAGTGGAAAACCGAGCTGTGTTTTGTAGCGTGTGAGAAGTTGCTGTTTTAAACATGCATAGTTTTCACAGGACAGCGACAACATGGTACCTTTAATTTATATAATCAAATCACAAATAAATCATGTTTTTCTAAAAAAGTTGAATTATTTCTAATAACTTGTTTTGACAAAAGCTAAATTAATTTTATTTTAACCTGTTTTTCTGTTTCTGTATTTTCAGGTATTTGATTAAATTCCTCTCCAAACTGACCGAAGACCAGGATGTGAACAAGATGACGCCTGGAAACATCGCTATTGTCCTCGGACCGAATCTGCTGTGGATGCATGACGAAGGGTGAGTCAGCAGAGATGCAGAGTCGCAGTAGTCAACTGACTTTTATAGAACAACATTAAGAATATAAAGTACAACTTCAAGTGGGATCTCAGACTGCACGTTTGATTCATTTTCAAAATCTATGCATTCTTTATTGAAGAGTCTTCTGTTATGAAAATTATGTTTTAATTTCTACAACTGCTTAAATCTTTTAAGCTAGACAAGATCATAATTAGAGTTAACCTCTTAACGTCCAGGTTTCCTCTCTTAATTCCCCTTAAAGGTCACATATCCTGCACATTTTCAGGTTCATGCTTGACGTTTTGTGTTTCTACTAGAACATGTTTACATGCTTTAATGTTCAAAAAACACGTAGAATGTATCACATTGTCTGTCTGAATATACATGTATTCCCCCTCTGTCTGAAACGCTCCGTTTTGGCGCCTGTCTCTTTAAGAGCCCAGTCTGCTCTGATTGGCTTGTGAGAAAAATGTTGTGCATCTTTGCAGAGATAGTTCTTAAGTTATTAGCGGAGATACTCAGGTGGGGACGATATATTCTCATGAACCTGCATGTGACAGAGGAAGGGGAGACAAATCTGATTGGTTTGTTGAATCACATGTTTTCTGATTCAAGCAGCCCACAGAAATCTGACTGGGTTGTCTTATTTCATCGTTTGTGGGTTGGTAGACACTAGCACTTCATAATAAGTCCCCTTTAAACTCGCTCTAAGGTTGTAAACAATCATCCATTATCTTCCAATTATAGTATCAGAAGCTGCCTCAGTGTATAATCCTCTCTTCTCAAATTTAAAACCACTGCTCATCAAATCAGATCTCAGGCCTGTTGAACTCTAGTTCCCCTTCAGGAAAATACTGAACTTGGGAAAACTGCCTTCCACAACATTGCATCTTATAAATAGAAATAATTACGGAGGATTAAAAAATTTGAAGAACTAATCCCACTTTTAAACATTTAAATCTGTTTAGTGATTCTGGGATTGTCTCTGATGAGCTTTAGTTTGTCTCGTTATATTTGTGTTTCTTTCTCTCTTCTGTACTCTCGAATGAGATGGCCTGATTAAATAAATGTTATATATAATAAGTATCATGATATATTGTCTTGACCAACATTCACACAAAGTGGAATATTTAGATCCAAGACGCCATGTTTTTATGGCTGCACCGTTCAATGACATTAAATTATTCTAAATGTCTTTGTGCATCATTTTACACATTTCCTCTAAATCCAACCTGTCATATTTGGTATCTTTTGAAACAGTGGGATGTCCACTAGAATGTAAAATTAATCATGTTACACAGTAGGAGCTCGTATTAATTTCTGTGAGGATTATGGCTTGTGTGAGGGGGGAAATAAAATGCAGGTTTTGTGGTGTCATGGATGAACCTCAGTGTTTCCTTTGTTCAGTCTACCAGTTAGATTTCACTTTATATGGTGATTTCATATGTGAAAAATCTAGTTATTCATGTTTGGTATCAGTGGCGGGCCATGTGTTTTATACCTGGGCCTTCAGTGCTGTCCTACTACAGTTGAACCACCTCCTAATAACCTCACTATGACGCCACAGCTACGGGTTGTGCAACACATGCAGAAAGAAACGCCGTATAGAAGAGAGAAAGACTCCGTATCCGCGGGGCTTCTCAGTGGAGAATCTGAATATCTGCTAATATTCATCATGCTGCTTAGAGCTCAAAGTGCTAATAACAAAAATGGCCAATAGGCACAAATTTTATCATGAAGTTCACTCATGAAGATGATGAGTAACCAGTTTGGAAAGGGTGAAGGACACCTCCCTTACATCTCTGTGTAAACCTCACAAACTCTTTATTCCTCTCTAACTTTTAATTAGTATTTTAACAGCCGGTTCTCCTTTTTAATGCTTCTGCAAAATCATGAAGATGTGCTAATCACCTGAGTGTAAATCCTTATACGATGCTCTACGTCCCACCATAAATAAAAAAAACTCTCCTCTCTGTCCGCTGCAGCAACATCACAGAGATGATGACCACAGTTTCGCTGCAGATCGTCGGCATCATCGAGCCCATCATCCAGCACGCCGACTGGTTCTTCCCCGGAGGTGAGGAGGGATGACGCAAGAGGAAATAGATTTTTTATTTGGAAGGAGGATTGAGTTCTTCAGAAAATGAAAACACTGAATTGTTTCTGCGTCTCGTTCCTTTCTTTAGAAATCGAGTTCAACGTCACGGGGAACTACGGCAGCCCGGTCCACACCAACCACAACTCCAACTACAGCTCGATGCCATCACCGGACATGGACCTGATGGAGCGGAAGCAGAACGACCAGAGTCGTCGGCCGCTCAGCGTCGCCACGGACAACATGATGCTGGAGTTCTACAAGAAGGACGGGTACGAGCCCTCTCTCTCTACTGGGTTTACATTCTCTACACATATAGCTGCAGTTTTTAGGGATTACACGCAAAACATCCTGAAGATGTGTTAAGTCAGAAGATACAATGAAATATTGTCCTTTGTTACCAGGCGGCAACTTCCGGTTCTGAAAAGTGAAGTCAAAGCTTCATGTGTTAAAGCTGCATTCTCTCTAGTGACCACCAGGGGGCGACTCCTCTGGTTGTATAGAAGTCTATGAGAAAATGACTCTACTTCTCTCTTGATTTATTACCTCAGTAAACATTGTAAACATGAGTTTATGGTCTCAATCTCTAGTTTCAAGTCTTCTTCAATACAGCATGATGTTCATTTAGTACATTATGGTCCATTTAGAGTCACACAGACCATAAAGCAGGGGATGCTTTAGGGCGGGGCTACACGGTGATTGACAGGTCTCTGCCAGAGACGTATACAGCGTCTCTAGTCACTCCTCCTCAGTCCAGATATGGTCACTTCCTGTTCACTGGTTGCAAACAGCCAAGATGACGACGGCCAAAACGAAGAACTCAAGGCTTCAAAACATCCACAAACCAATGAGTGACAACACGACGACTACGTTCACTTCTTATATACAGTGTATGTTCATTACAGTACATATAGAGCTTACAGTTGACCAACATGGGACCTTATTTACGGTAGAAATATGATTGTAATTGTCTTTTGATTTTAGAGACCCACCGGAATTTTGCAATTGAGGCTTTCAGGGGGTCTAAAGTGTCAATCAAGGCGTCTCAGACCCCCCCGAGACCCCCCGTATTTCTGACAAGTTAGCTTTAAATATTGTTTCCTAGACAAGGACACTTCGAGGCACATAAAGTTTCCACATGACTGCCTTTTTGACAGCGTCGGACATGTGAAATAAGAGTGAGAAGAATTCCCCCTTTGATTGCACGAGTTCCATGTGAGAGGTGACCTCATGCTCAGTTTCACTATGAGGTGGATAAGAAAGGGATACTCTATCCGTCTTTATCTGCAGCCCAGTGAGAGGGGTAAGAAAGTGAGGAAAGAGAAAGATGACATTTAGTCTGTGAAATGAGGAATCAGGGCAAACCTCAAGCTGTGGAGGAGGATTACCTGAAACCCAGTCAGAGGCTTTCTTTCTCTTTTCTCTGTCTGTCTCCGTGTCTCTTCCTTTTATGCATTAATACACCCTTGGTCTTATAAGGCCCTGCGGCTAGACTAAGCCTTGCAGTCCGGAGACCACAAGTAGCCCAGCTAATTAAACCTGGACCCAGCGTGTGTGTGTGTGTGTGTGTCTGCGTGTTAGATCTGATCAATAGAGCCCGGCTTTCAATGGAAAGCACAGTGAGGCTCCCTTTGAATTACAGGTTTTTATGTACAAAAGATTTTAGATTTCGCTCAGTGCATGGTTGTAAAGTTGGATTTTAAATTTCTACTTAGTGCTCACATCCCTTTTAAAAAAGTTAATTGATGTTCAGACACTAAAATGTGCACCTCCGGGGGATCTTTGTGCCTTCATGTGAGGAATAAAAATGATAATAATTTCCCATCATTCTCTGTACCGAGCAGGACCAGTTGAAGGACACACACTGCACTTAGCTTCTACATTAATCTGGCCAGTGAGAACTATTTATAGCTATAATCTCCAGACATGCAAAGTACATAGTCTGATACTTTATCTTTAGAGAGAAATGGTTCGGCAGCATCTTTGGTGCACTAACAAATTAGGTAATTCGATTATGACTTTCAACCTTCAGCTCTCTCTGGGCCCAAAAACGTGGAAGCAAGTGGAAGATTGTTCACTTTCTTTCTCTGCGTGCAGCGATGATGGTGATGATTGCATATATTTACTTTAACAAACATTTATTTGTGGAAGAAAGAGAATAAAATCCACCGGCCGTGATTGGTTGTTGTTCCTCGTCACATGTGGTGCACGCTGCAGCGTAAAATACTATTTTATTTTATACTAATTAATCAAAAGAGATATACTGTGTTAATTAGTGACGTTTATATCTTAAGTCTTTATGCTAAGCTAAGCTATCTGACTGCTGGATTTAAAGCTTCATATTTACTGGACAGAGTGGTATTAATCTTCTCAAAACAGCTCCTTTAGACTTCGATGTTTTTGGATTTAGGATGCACATTAGGCTCCTCCTCTGGCTTTCCTGGCATAGAATGATAAATATTAGTTATGATTAAATGATACTCTTTGAGACTTTTCTAAAATGGATTAAATCATTCTTTTGTTATGATTGTGTCTAGGAAAAAAAGTCCTGTAGGTCCAGTCTGCATCACTTATATTCAGACTGTGGCCACAACACCAAAATCAACACACAGCGCTATTGTTTTTGTTTTTTATCCCAGTTGATCTTAAAGGTGTTACATGGGTTGAGGTCGAGTTCTTTCACAAACTATGGACCTATGGACTTGGCTTTGTGCACAAGGTGGAATTATCTCACTGAAATGAGAGACTGTTGCCACCAAGTTGGAAACTCAGACCACAAACTACATGCAAGAAGGGTGTCCACATACTTTTGGCCACACTATTATAGTTGTACCACTGCATAGGCAGAAAAAAAAACCTCACAATTTTCTTTCATTTTTAGGGGGATTTTCTTGTATCCATTAGGGAAACTTTGACCTAATTAGAGCTAAAAGGAACTGTAATTTGCTCTCTGGGTTTTGAGACGAGGCTGAAGCGCTTCAGGGAGAGAAGATCCCCCCCTCCACCCCAAGTACAGCCTCCCCATTTCGCTCCTCCATCTTGGCTCTCGTCTTAACAAAGTGCATCCTGCCAAAGTTCCTCTGCTGCTGTTAATGAGTCCGATGGGGGGGGGCTCTGTCCTCCATGATCCTTACTCTCTGTCCTCATTGTGCTTGTCTCTGTCTTTAACTACGCAGCATGAGGAAGATACAAAGGTACAGTATAGATCCTCCCCACCACACCCTCCTCATCCTCTCATCGGTCTATTCAATCCTCTCATCGGTCTATTCATCGTCTGTCCGTCTCAGCTGCACGTTGACAGGAAGTGTCGGTCGTTTGACGTGTGTGTGTGTTTAATGCTTCCAGTCAGGTCTGTCTGAAGTGACACACTTGGACTCCTACAGTTCAATGCCTCCAACAGAGAAGGGTGACAAATGAGGGGGGGACATGGACAAAGCAGGCCTTTCTTTCTGTGTTTACATAAGTAGCATCTTTACAGGCACTGGATGAACATGTTCAGCCTGTGACTACAATAGCCTCTTGTTGTTTAGCCTTAGCTATAGTTAAAATAGTTCCTGTCTTGTCCTGGAAGCAAGGGGAAACAGCCTGGCTCTGTCCAAAAGTAAGAAAATCTGCACCTCTAAAGTTCAATAGAAGGGTGACGTCATTTTGTAGGCCAACAGGAAGTTAGCATCACACTGGTTCTCTTGACAAAAATCCAATGGGATTATTCCATTGGATTTTAGATTATTGCATAAATGAATCTCTGTAGCAAACAAACGTTTATTATACTTACAAGCTTTAAAGCAGCTCCACCACGGTCACGTGACTTCACGTTAGTCTATAAAGGAACTCCA
>NW_022280034.1:1863244-1863480 GCF_004355925.1 Anarrhichthys ocellatus | reverse complement strand
TCACGTTAGTCTATAAAGGAACTCCACCACGGTCACGTGACTTCACGTTAGTCTATAAAGGAACTCCACCACGGTCACGTGACTTCACATTAGTCTATAAAGGAACTCCACCACGGTCACGTGACGTCACGTCAGTCTATAAAGGAGCTCCACCACGGTCACGTGACTTCACATTAGTCTATAAAGGAACTCCACCACGGTCACGTGACTTCACGTTAGTCTATAAAGGAACTCCA
>NW_022280034.1:1855830-1863234 GCF_004355925.1 Anarrhichthys ocellatus | reverse complement strand
GTGACTTCACGTTAGTCTATAAAGGAACTCCACCACGGTCACGTGACGTCACGTTAGTCTATACGTCTCCACCACTAAGCTAAAGGAGGACTAGTGTTCTAGTGAGGATGTTTAGTCGTCTCATTTACACTCTTTTTAAGACACGTAAAAGCTTCTTAACTCAACAGAGGGACATTTACTGACCTATTTTATATCAGAGAACAAAACTTTAAAATATTTTCAGTTGGTGTTAACCACAGATCTTATTTCCGACATCTAACCAAAAACACATTTAGAAAACACATTGACTTTGAAATGAGGGAACAGGAAGTGAAGTGAAGAACTCATTTCCTGGTTTTAGGACTCCAGGACTCCTGCAGCTCTCTATGATCCTGTTTTTTGTCAACAAGGGAGCGCTCCCACTTTTGTTTGTATTTGTATATATTTCCAGATGTGGGAATGTGTAGGTCGACGTCTGCTGCTTGTGATCAACTCGCACCTGCATTTTAGCAAATATCTGATCAGTTTTATGATATAAAGTTCAGCGTTAATGGCCCCCAGAGGTGGAAGAAACATTTATTTTTTTAGTTTATTACATTCCCTGTTTCCAGTCTTTATGCTAAGCTAACTGGCTGCTAGCTTCATTTTGAATGGACAGACATGAGAGTGGTGTCAATCTTCTCATCAAACTCTTGACTAGAAAGCGTCAAACTCCCTCTTTAGTTTATTTTTATTTTAATGCCAAAAGGACCATAAAGTCTTCATCGTGTCTATTTCATCCAAACTGCTCTCGTGTTGCAGTTATCAAAAGATTTAACATCTCACCTTTCTCATGCATCGTCATCTTTGCAGGAGATTGTCATTGAAAAAGGAACTTAATTACACTTTTAATCGGGACCGTGTGTAGGTGGAACGTTGTTCTCTGTTCCTGCATGCTCAGGATCATAAGTACATCCATACAGGTCCGTGTGGGTGGAGCAGAGTGACCCTAGAGGCAGGGTCAGGCCTCTTTCAATGATGGTTCAGATGAAGCTTGTCCCGTCCTAGCAGCCCTGATGACCCCACCTGAACCACACACACACACACACACACACACACACACACACACACACACACACACACAGACACACACGCCCTCCCGTGATTTGATTCGCTGTGCATCTCTGTCCCACTGCAGCATGGGTGTCAGGGTGATGGACACTACTTGGGTGTCGCGCAGGGGCTCGTCTTCCACGCGTAAAACCTCTTCCACGCCACCGAGTGTGCACCTCCCCGTCCCGCCCACTGACGCTCTCGTCCCCGAGCAGCTTGGGGATTTCTCTGCCTCCCCCTCCCCCACCCCTCCTCCCACTAACAGCGACCGAGCCAGGTAAGGCTGTCGTGCCCCCCCCGGTCCCCCCTCTTGTTTCACCCCCCCCCCCCCCCCCCGCCCCCCCCCCCCCCCCCCTCACCGTGTGTGCTGCTGCTGCTGCGCCCTGCAACTGACACCACAACAGCGCTGTTTGCTCCACGTTTTTCTTTCTGTTTCCCCCCACCAAACGCTCACCATCACCTGCATGTCTCCCCTCTGATGAAGCATGACATGTCGAACTTTGTGACTGTTCTTTAAGTTTCTGTTTTTTTGTCGTTTATTTTTCTCATCCTTGAATTTGTATAGCAGCCATGTGTGCAGATTTATTCCTGTATTTTATGTAAAGATTTTTACCTAACAACTTGTGGGAGAAGTTGATCCACATGTTCAGTAGTTCATTGCTGCATGTGCATGAATTATTTATCTGTTTTGTTTTTTTGTTGTCATTAGTCCAAGCATCATTAACAGCATAACAGTCCATTGTCGCAAGGCCCTGCAATGGATGAGGTGACTTTTCTGTTTGATTTCCTTTCTGTGATTTGAAACCCATAGAACACCTCTTCTTTATTTCCTCTGTGCTGTGCCCCCCTGGAGCCCTCACTTCTCCCTCCTGATACAATAATTAATATTCCTCTCAAACTTAAACTGATAAATCGATACATCCCACTGCTCTTAACCTCCTATATATGAATGAATTCCTCCACTTTACCTCCAGCTCTATCCCCCAGGAAACATTGACATGTTTGTCATTGCAGCTCGGATGATGCATCCTCCAATTGGTCGGACTCCTGTTACGCCTACCCCTCCCCTGAGGAGGAGAGGCCGCCTCCCCCTTACCCTTCTTCCTCCTCCTCTTCCTCCTCTTCCTCTTGCTCCTCCTACTCGCTCCCTCACCACCATTTCCACACCCGAGCACCTCCGGGTATGCGTCCCGTCGCCCCCAACCCCGAGTCCGTGCCCCCCGGCCCGTCCCCTCCCCCACTCCCTCACTCCCTCTGCCCGTCCCCTCAGCCGTTTGACGTCAACTCCAACCCCAAACCCAGTTGCTTGCACCTGCCCAAACAGGCCTCCCTGTCCGACGCTTCGCATGCGGCCCCGCCCGAAACGAATGGCTCCACCCTGTACATCAAACCCCCGCTCGTTCTCACTCGCCACGACCTGTTCCTGGGCTCCCCCAAACCCCCCAACACCCCCCTATCTGCTCCCCCTCCATGGGCCGCCTGTAGCCGGGAGAGAGGAGCCAAGCTGACTAGGTAAATACCAGAACGCTGCCTAACTCGCCCGTATACTCCCAACACAACTCACACACAAAAAGGAGAGATGAGAGAGGGATGGGTGAGGGGAAAAGGGAGATGGGTGAGATTAAGATTACCCCCCCCCCCCCACACACACACCCTCTCCTGTTCTTTCTTCTTATTTATTATGTATCCGTCAATCACGGAAACCAATTCTCTTTAAGAACGCCATTATCAGATCCATCTTTTTTAATATAATTGCTGTGAATGTGATCCATAACTGTCCACGTTGCCAGGATATTTCAGGAGGCGGTTGCCAGGCAACAAAGGAAATTCAAAGCTTTCAGTGCATGCCATTATAAAAATAAAAAATGCAGTGGGCGTTAATGAGTCATACCAGTGGGTGCAACATCAGACCTTGAGAATGAACAGAAACAACACGATGTGTGTGGAGTTAATGTCTTTGTTATGTTTGATATTGAGCCCCAAAAGATGCTCGTGTGCTTCGCCCCCCCCCCTCCCTCCCCCGTCTCTAAATCACTGCAGCTTCAACCATCCATTCATGCCTCATCTGCAGAGCGACGGTCGGGGTATGGACTGGTTATGTTTCGACCTTCATTGGCATTCTGGCTGCGCTGCGCCGTAAAAAGTAAAATCCATTAAGCCATTTGGGTTTATTTGGGATTTTTGAACTGCTGTCCGCTGCACGGCATTACAGACCTCATGTTCGCCTGCAGACAGTGGTCACTCTGGCAATTTGACACGGAACTATGGGTGCTCTTTTTTTATTATTATTTGCCAAGAGATTTATGGAAACACGGTTGACATGTTATTAAAGAGAAGAGAGATGCATGAGGCAGCTTGTCATTCCTGTGTGTGTGTGTGTGTGTGTGTGTGTGTGTGTGTGTCCTCAGTACTCTGAAGAACAAGGAGTTGTCTCCAGTGATCGGACAGAAGGGACTCCAGGGACTCCAGGGACTCCAGGGGATGACTTCTTGTGGACAGTCTGACCACAGCCCTCACACCCTGAGAAGAGGTAACGAGGCAGCGAGATGCCTTCGCATCAGTCTGAACATGTCAAAATTACAGAAAATTATTTTAAAAGCCCCAGAAACATGCACATCGATTTGTAAATATGCTACCAATCACACATGTCGGTCTGAAGTTTTAATCTTGGTTTATTACGGTCCTTGGCTTTCGCAAGCACTGTAATAAGCTCGTGCAATCATTTTATTCGGCCTGAATGTAATGATTGGACGAGCTCCCTCCCTGTCTGTCTGCCTGCCCGAATAATGCTCGTGCACTCAACGCTCGTCACCTGAGTCTTCTTCAAGCTACTATCCTCGTAGCTGCTAGCTACTGTCATTGGAAAAGAGTTGGGTTTTTCAGTTGGATGATTGTTAAAATCAAGCGTACTCTTGATTTTTTTCAAGATTACCAACCCTAGCTTTAAAACTTGTGTAGGTAACATTGGTGAAACGAGCAAGATTTCACTTTTTTGGGGAAATTATCCAACCGAAATATCCAGCCCAGAGTTGACGACTCTTTTCCAATAAAAGTAGCAGCACCAGCTCCAAAAGTTTCTAAATCTAGCAAGTCGGCAGCTCGTCACGTCAAGCCTCCCTACAAACCACGCCCCCAAAATTATCATAATGAACGTGAACAATGAACGTGGCTATTGTTAGCACTTAAATCATTATTTTGCATTCATGTTAACTGCTTGAATATCACACAAAATATGAGCAAAATGGAGTTAAGAAAGTGCCATTTTCTTCTCTGCTCTGGCAGAATTATATATTCTAATTAATGACAAAAGTAAATGTAATTGAGGATCTGCAGAGTTGATTAGTGAGAAGTGGAGGCGAGCATCCCTCGCTTTCATAATGATCATTAAATGGGAGAGTTTACTCTTCACGGTTAGAGTTACTCAGCCTGTGAAAACAGCGGCATGATGTCTGAGAATGTTTCAGTATTAGTTATCTCAGGTTGGGCTACTTGTTTTTAAAAGAAAACAGGGAAGGTCTAATGAAAGACATTATTGGAGTTGAAAGATCTCTGCAGGTTGACTCATACTAAGAACTAAAACATTTAAGAATGTATCTGTCTCTTACAAGCCTCCCAACTTAACCAATGTATAATAGAAGCACTGGATTATTAAGCTACAGAGACAAACAGTCATCCATCACCCAAATACATTTTTAAATCCTCTAAATTGCTCTGCAAGTGTAAAACATTACTGCAGTTCTTACAATATTCATATATTTCTTTCTTTCTGGTCTCTTTGCAGCGAAGAAGCTGGCCCCGATCCCCCCCAAAGTCCCGTACTGCCAGTCGGGAGCCATGTCCGACCAGTCGACAGGTCAGCCGTCTCCGGTCAGCCTGTCGCCCACTCCTCCCAGCACCCCGTCCCCGTACAGCTTCAGCTACCCGCAGGGATACGCCACCATCGGCTCCCCGGGGCAGATCCAGATGGCCACGGCCCCGTCCCTCTCCTCTCCGCCCTCGCTGGCTGGGACTCTCACCAAGGCCAGGCCGACCCCCAAGCCGCCCCGGACGAGGCCCAGCTTACCTCCCCCTCAGCCCCCCAGCACGCCCGGCACCAGTCCCCAGCCTCTGGACCATTCGACAGGCCTCCTGGACGGTTTGTCTCCCGGGGAGAGCATGTCCACAGGTGAGGTGTATGAAACCGATCACAACGCATCACTGCATGTCGAAATATACATTTCAATTTGTGCTTTTACTTTATTAGATTTACACATAAAGTAGTTTGCTTTTTACTCCTCTGGATTTATCTGAACACATTAATTACTACAATAATAATATTGTATTTTGCATAAATATTATGGCATCAGGGCAACCAGCTATCACAAGATAACTGTAACAGACTCTTAGCACTTCGTTACCAGAAACTTTCAGTAACAAATACATTCATAGTTTTTTGATAGATTTCCACCCAGCAGTGTACGAATATTTACATGACATGGTAACAAAATGTTGTTCTCTAGACATCACCGCTGGTTGGAAAAGAGCACATTTACAGAATGTTAATAACTGTGATGCTCAATAAAACGTCAGATTGAGACGCGGGTGGCCTCCAGATATTTATTTCAACAAAGATTAAAGAGGCAATTTACCCCAAAATCCTCTTACCTGGAGAGCTTTGTTATCAGTTTAGATTGTTTTGGGGTCAGTTACCTCGTTTCGTACATGTCTGCTTTTCTCCAATGTAATGGAAACATATGGCCGTCAGCTTGTGGTCCTCAAAGCGCCAAACAATCCCACATTTATATTTAATACAATAAATCTGCACTTGTTTTATGTTGTCTATTTCTGGACTTGATACTCTTATCTATTTTATTTATTTACATCAGCATTCTTAGTGTGTTTTCATCTAATTTTCCCCTCTTGTCGACGTCTCTTATTGTCTCACTTACAGCGGTATGAGCCGAGAGGTTCAGTGTGATTCTATGTGTGAGAGGGACTTTTAGGGTAAGCAGGAGTTCCTGTGCTAAAGCCTCCCCCACCCCTCCCCATCCCTCCAACCCCTCCAGACATTTGACCTCTTCTCATTATGTTTATACCGACACACAGCGGCTGTTTTCAGTCCAGCTTTAAACCGTTCTGTCGGCCTTTGCATGGCGGCTGAGACTGATGCATGGCTTCCATGGGCTGAACAGACCGGGGGGGGCGACCCCAAAAACCTCCAACCTTCTCTGCCCTTAGGATTCCAACCCATAATGCCCTGCTCCAGCTGGCTTTGACAGTCACTGCCCCCCGCCCTCCTCTCACCCCATACCCCCCCCTCACACTCCACAGTGTTGTGCCCACCGCTGCTCCTCAGTCAGCACACTTCCTGTCTGTGCAGTTGTTCATCACACAAAAATGCATTAAACTGGGGTCAATATGTTAGTTCATACATCAGTATAACTAACTACATTGATCGTGGTTTTGGGGGGTTTTGACAGTGTTTACTGAGTTGATCAGACATTGATCATGTCAGGTGTAAGCAATAAGGATGCACGATATCCACTTTTGTTTTTTTACCAATTTCCAACAAATTCCTTGCATCCAACACTGATGATGATGATGATGAAGATATTTTTCATTTCATCGCCACTTTATCATTAACGCTGCACTCCACGGATTTCACACATAAAACATCTGTAGGACAGATTAATAACAGATTAATGCCTCTTAGACGTTTAAAGTAGCAATCCTTAAGATATCAGTCCGGGTTTATTTAGAGTTTCTGTTTGAGTTTAACTGTAATACAGCATTTTGTTTCTGGAAAATGTCACCACAGACACCCAGGTCATAACACTGCAAATATATATGCTATACTTTCATTAGTGGGCCAATCAATAGTGTCCACATACTTTTGGCCATAACGTGCATCAGATTTGAAGATTTATTAATACTGCCTACTACAATAAGCTGTCTTGTATATCGTGCACCCCTATTTTACTTTATTTATTCCTTGTGATGACCCGCCTGCTGTGTGTAACACCATCCAGCATCGATGAAACCACATCTGGAATCATCTGTTTCACTCTACTTCTCTTTTTTTTTCCCAAGTCAACAGTATTTTTTATTTCACTCATCCCTGTCTGTGTTTCTTGCCAGATTGTCTCTGTAACTTGGACTTCCCCGTCATCAACGTGGACCTGGATGGTATCTTTGACTTGCCCCACATCTCCCCCTTCAGGAACTCATTGGCACTGTTTGAGTCAACCAGCAGCAGAGCGGAGCCGGAGGAAGAGTCTGAGAGCACAGTGCTATGACGCCACTGAGAACCCCCCCCCCCCCCCCCTTCCCTTCCATTAGCTGATTAAATGGAAC
>NW_022280034.1:1845277-1850830 GCF_004355925.1 Anarrhichthys ocellatus | reverse complement strand
ACCCTGATTTTAGCTCTACAGTTACAAAAAAATGTCCACAGAGTTTATTAATGTTGCTTTTTTATTCTTTATTTTGCTTCTTCCAACACATCACTGCAGCTACGTGATGCTACGTTACATTTAATAGAAAATACAAGATGTCCTGTGCGTCATTTTATATATTTACAAACAGTGCAACGTGGCGTGTTTGATATTTCAAAAAAAAAAGTTGGGATCTTGTTAATAATTTAAAATAATTTTCTGCTTGTTTGCAGAATGTTTGTCCACCTGCAGCTGTAATGAGGGAACAATCACATGATCCAGCCGGGTTTAAGAGGTTAAAAGAGACCCTAGTCACAAAGATCTACACGGTTATTCCGCCCCACATTATAAATATGATAGATGTTATTGTGAACAATGTTCAGAGAAATTACAGGACGTTTTCTAAAGATTAAGGGCTGCAACTAACGATTAGTTTCATTATCAATTAATGTGCTGATTATTTTCTTAATCGTTTGGTCGATAGCCCAAAAACATTTAACAATTAACAATAACTCAAAATGATCACAAGTTTCTTATCATTTTCTGTCAATCAAATAATAATCTACTAAAAGTCCTGGCTCTACTACAATTCACACCAATTATTCGATCAGATCCTCCAGCTGAGTTCAAATCACGACATGAAGCTATCACCGGTATTTATTATTTTAATATTTAAAGAAAAGCTTCTGTGCTGAGGTGAATGGTGTGTCCTGTCTTTGTCTGGGTATCTGTGTTACAATGTGCTGCTCTTCGTTTTTTTTGTACTAAAGGGTTTCGGATTAAGGATTGTACAGAATCCATCAAACACAACTTTATTAACAATAAGCCTGTCGAGCAGAGACAGTTTCCAGTATTACAGCTTTTGCTAGCATGCCCTTTGAGCACTGAAATACGAAGGCCTTTTTTTCTTACACGAATAGGTGGAATGTATCGGTGATAGATGATGTTCACCTCGTAGGTCATGATGAAGGCGGTTGCGTGTGTTGTGGACATAGTTTCGAGTAAAGGAGGGTGGTGGGGTATCTGATAAAAAGTGTTATGACCAATTTTGGGGAGGGAGGTCGGGGGTTGTTTGATTCGACATTGTCCTGTGTGAAACTCAGCAGCATGCTTTTTTAACCATGCCTATGAAATATGTCTCATCTTTGGTCCTATATAAATGTGCTTGTATTTATTTTTTATAAGTGAATAGATCGACCTTTATAAAAGAGGAATAATTCCGTGCTGCCCTCGAACCATTTCTTAAGTCAAACTCTCCATCGACAGTTTGTTTGAAACAATCATGATTTTCACCATTTTTCTTCTGTGTTCCATTAAAACGGTAAGTTTTCACCCTATTTATCTATAGCAAATATAAAAAGCACATCTGGCTCAGAGCAGAGGCCACTGTCAGGAAGTCAATCAGCTAACACGTTGGGAGAGAAGACTGCTTTAAAGGACTAAAATGTGACTTTACACTGAAATCATACTGCAAGCAAGAACAAAAACATCATGCTGAGCAGGTTTGTTTTTACTCGTACAGTTTGTAGATTACACTGTGGTGCATGCAGCCATTGCAATCCAATCATCCTTTTTCTTTTTGCTTAAAGTAATGGAGGCCAAAATAAAAAAGGGAACATGTAAGTGATCAAGGAATCTTTTTAGACTTTAAAGTTCTTTGTGTCAAACTGTTGTGACGCTGTGGACTCTTTAAACGTTTGGAGTGAAGAGGAAATGCCTTTTTCTTGGACACGCTATCTCCCGGTCACCAAGTGGAACACAGTGTAAAGTAAGATAGAAATAAATTAACCTCATCCGAATGTTGAAACTATTAAAACATGTTTTTTTATATTACTTGCATTTTCTGTGCTTTTGTTGTGAATGTGGTGTTCAATGTTATTTCACTCAAACAAGTTTTACATTAAAACATCTATTTGGAAGAGAAAGAAGCATTTCGAACAACAATAAAAAAGAAAACAGAGAAAAGTGCGACAGTATTTTAAATGTTGGTATAAAACTGTTGCAGCGATTTCTCCTTCAGTCACATCCGAGGTGCTTTAGTGAAGGCCCAACACATTCTGCAGAGACGTAAAACACTTCATTACATCTCTGAAATGCGAGTTAAATCACAATTTCACAAAGTGTCTGACAGTGACAGCGCCACAATGCACCTGACATGCAACCCTAAAACCTCAAACATACAGTGGTTATGTTAAAACATGTGGCGCGAAGATTAATCGGAGCATGCAGAGAGAAGTGTAGCAGTCATGCTAGCAGCTCTGCGATGCTAACATGCCGATGTTTAGCAGGTGTGATGTTCACCACGTTCACCGTCTGAGTTTAGAGTGTTAACATGCTAACAGTTGCTAATTAGCACTCAATACAAGTACAGCTGAGGCTGATGGGAATATGGTATTTAAACATAGACTGTATGAGGAGGATATGAATGTACTGTATGTGCTAAACGTCATGGCAATCCATCCAACAGTGGTAGGGTTGACGAGTCACTAATAGCTAAAAGTTTTAACCTGCTGGGGGCGCTGCAGGAAAAAAAGTCAGAGGATCACCAAAGTAATTTAGATGAATCCTCTGGGGAACATGAATGTCTGTACAAAATGATAAAAGATAACATCATGACGATCCATCCAATAGTTGAGATATTTCAGTCTGGACCAAAGAGGTCATCACCATAGCAAAGTATGATGTACATTATACTACCATAATCTATTTTATAATAATAAGATTCCTTAACTTTGACCTTTTGTCCAAAAACATTAAAGTGTAGCGAGGCTTCGTATGACTTGTCCTGTGAAACGAGAATATAACATGACATTCTTGCTTATCAACGACTTGATTCATCCCAGAAATCAACAGAATTATCATGAAGTCACTAGATCCCAGGATTCATGTTGGAACAAGCTCTCAGTAAACACATTCATGGTACGCCTCTTACCGGCGTTCATGATGATGTTTAACGGTGAGTTGTACATCTGCAGGTGCTGTTGAGGAGTCTGGAGCTCTTCTCGAGTCAAAAGCTGGTTGAGAACCGTCTGAGAGACGATCAACTCATCCAGCACTGACCCAGGAACAGCCTTAGAAAGTGTACATTCAGAGAATAAAAACCTTTATTTTGTGGTCATAAAAACTGGTTAATGTACATCTATAAAAGTAAACGCACCTTAGATACTTCAAGGTGTTCACTCAGTTTCTGCAGCGCTGACAGGACGCAGCAAACCAGAGTCTCTGTGCTCTCCTCCTCTTCCTCAAATCTCTTCAAGTCTCCGGCCATCTGATCTGCCTCGAGCACCTTCAGTCAACAACATTAAACACTCAAACAATACTCATGCATACAGGTTATAATTCATGAGGACAACGCACAGACAGGGGGGGGGGGAATTAGATGGAAAACTCAGAATATAAATGCGTGGAGAAACTTGATGAATGCTTCTGAAGGCTCGCGGAGGAACAACACATTACTACAACACTTTAATCTGTCCCCCAGCTGGATGTGCCTCATGTTAATGAAACCCTCAAAGACCAGAAGATTGAAAAACAACGACAGACCTTGTAGCTCCACTGGTGGAACAGCCTGCTTTGAGGGTTATGTGCCATCAACACAACCTTGGGAGCTTCCAGGAAGGCACTGAGAAGGGATGTAGAAATAATGTGTATGGTTTCATAAACAGTATCAAACAATAACAGGCTGAAAGTTTCAACTTTTCTCTATTCTACAGTGACGTCATTAGGATGAATAGGGACATACCGTATCATTACCCGTCTGGCTGTTGTTGCATGTCTGTGAGGTCTTTCAAAACAGAAACCAGGACGTCCCTAGATGACTGGAAGAAAATCACACAGAGAACTTTACGTGCACGATATCACACTTTACATCTTCATCATAGATAAACAGTAAAACTTACTTGATGATATGCAGCAGACAGGACGGATAAATCAACAGCAGGTCCGTCATATTATCCAATATATACTGTTTGCTGAGCTGAAAGTTGAGTTTTTCGTAATGAGCTGTGTGGAAACAAACAACAGGACAGCTTGTTGCAGTAAACTGAGAAACTGAGTTGTCAAAACATAGCTGCAGTGGTTCCTGGGGCTTTTATTGTGGAATTCCTCGAGCAAGAACCACAAAAAGCTCATACAAAGAAGCCCAAAGACTCATTTACACAAAGAGGTGTGAAAGCTATAAAAACAAGGGAAAGAATACAGCCGTTAGCTGCTCTGATGGCAACTGCAGCACATTTTTGTAATTTTAATAGCTGGAAAATTGATGTTTCTCTGTATATTCAACCGTTTGGTTAGCAAATATAGCAGATCAATACATTTATAACATCAATTACCATCACCCTTCATTTCCCCTGAAGGACAACTGGATTGAACTGGTATAATGGTGATGGGTTCATTGATTAGAATGAAGGGATCCTGTCCAATTGGAAAAGCACTGCCTGATATCAAGCATTGAGCTATTGTGCTCTCGCTGTTTGCAGCTCTAAAGGTAAATTGCTCGCTGACCTCCCAGTTCTGTCCTGTCAGCAAGATCTTGGGGGAGCCGAGCAATCACTACCAGCCGCTGTAGCACAATCCTCTGTAGATGAGACCGTGAAGGAAAGACTTAGAAAGACCTGCAGAGTGACAACAGGAAGTCCTACAGAGTGCTCTGTCACATATTACACACATACAGGAACATGCAAACGGAGGATCATTTCAATGAATATTGGCTTATTTGACACATTCTTAGATCTTAGACTTCAATGGTGAAACAATTATCTACAACTACAATGATCATCTGTCATTTTAAACAAACCGCATCCTCCTCCACAGCCGTCCTCTGTGCCATAAGCTGGTGAAATAAACTAGTCCCAGTTCCCTCCTCTTTCTGATCCTTTGCTCTCATTTCTTCCATCTTTCTTTCTCTATATGTCCGATTCAAGCCCAGAGTGAGTGGAGCCCTCAGTGTTTATACAAGCTCGTATCCTAGAAACCTATTGTTCTCCCGGATGCTTTAAAACAAAGCCTGCTGCACTCTGATGCAATTAACAGGTATATGTTGAGAAGGCAAGAGCCAATCCCAGGCTGGGACAGCCTCGTATTTCAGGTAATGGAAGCCAATAGGAGGAAGCGTAGGTATGGGGACGGCAGAGGACACAGAATTAAGAAGACAGACTTTATTTGGTGTAAAGCTCGTTCCTTCACATGATAAGAGAACTGATTCGAGGGGAAATTATACATTCCTGATTTGGTTTAGTCTGAAAAAAATAATTAAAAAACTTAATTTCAATGTTCAATGTAATTTCAACCGTCAGACTGTCTGTCAGCATCTTCTACACTTCTACATGTTTTTTTGTATTAGGGCATTTGCTATTAAATGAGATCCTTCTAGAAGAATAACTTTCATTAAAATATGGGGTCAAAAGTTATGAGTGTAAAATGCTGTTGTGCCATAAAAAACAGAATGTTATGCTCTTTCAAAACACCCATATACACCAAAGTACTGATATATATATATATATATATATATATATATATATATATATATATATA
>NW_022280034.1:1799851-1845267 GCF_004355925.1 Anarrhichthys ocellatus | reverse complement strand
ATATATATATATATATATATATATATATATATATATATATATATATATATATATATGTATAAGGAGGAAAACAATCTAATATATGTAAATAAAAGAAATTAAAAATAATAAATTGGGAAATGTCTGAATAAAAAATAATAAAAATAATAATAATAATAAGTAGGCCTATGCAATTTGTCAAATAAGTATATACATTTTATTATTGTTTTCTATTTCTTTGCATATTTATTATTTTCAAATTATCATGAACATATATTTCTTTATTTAACTATTAATAAAGCTGTATTTTATTTATTTTATTTTATTAAATTATTTTATTTCTACTTATATATAGCTAGTTGTAACGTGCTATATTTAAATAATATTTTGTATTTGAGAGACATATTATTTCATAAAATAAGTATTTCACGAGATCAATATGGCTACTTTAATGTTGTTGTCACGTGTGACGTCACTGCACAGTGCCAGTAAAAGAAATATAAAAATAAAGGTCTATAAAAAACCCCAAAATGCTCGTGGTAAATAGAAATTATGAGACATTTAAAGATAAAAATATATTTGACTTTTTTCCCCTAAAAATGTCTTTCTCTTTTTTTTTTTTAAATTTATTTTCATGACGAATAACAGTGACTTACTCATCATTATCACCACTAAACGCTGTTGTAGTCGATGACCAGCAGGTGGTGCTATTTTAACAGCAACAGTGTTGTGCGTCGTCATGCGCAGTTTATGTGCAGCAGTGAAGCTCGTGAACACAGCAGAGCAAGTGAATACAGAGGAAATCCACCCTAACATGTGTTTGTTTTGACCGTGGTATTTAACGACTTTTTACTGTGATTATCCACATTTATTTTTCCCAAGCTAGAAATTAAAATATCACAGCTGAATATTTGACACTTTCAAAAAACCTGAGCCGCACACACCAGAAGAGATAGTATTCATATTTAGGGTGTATTCTCCTTTAAATGCCCGCTGAGAGGAACCAGCAGAGATCGTCTGACATCAGAGACGTGCGGCCTCAACAGCTCACATCAGCGGGCAAAATGGACTGATAAACACCACTGTTTGGGGCGATGTTCAGGTACTAAATACATTATAATTTATTGCATTTTATCTTTGTTTGGAAACTAATAACGATATAAAACACTAGAACCAACATTCACCGGGGCTTCTGCAGGTCGTTTGCTCGTTTGCTTGATGTCAGGGTATTTATATAAATATCTTATATATATATTTTTAAATTATGTAATTTATCACATAGATTACTAGTATGGTCAATGTTCAACAGGGTCATGTTCCCTATGGAATTAGGCTAATATCAGCATGTCTAAAATAGTCAGATTTTATATTATAAAGCTTCCTTAATTTACACCTGTACTTAATCCACCCATTAAATCATAGAATATATTCATTTTATTTTATAAAGTCATAGTCCAGCATCAAGCTCGTGCAGTTTAAATGGCTTTATGACTATATAATTATGTTTTTTAATTTAAAATTGCTCACATAAAATGGCCTATGTTGCATTTTCCTCTGCTGTGATAACATTTGAGTTTCCCTCTCGGCTTCTCTTTGAATCTAATCTGAAGCTGAATTATTCAGTGGAAGCACAGAATGAGATTGTTTTACAGTAGAAGTCAGTGACTGTAAAAGCAGCCATGCTCTATTTATGGTTGTTAGGGATTGTGTGTGACTTAGCTGTTTAACTCAGTTTGTATTTCCTCGGCCTCTTTGTGGTTGTAAAGTGTTTTTATTGAATGTCAAGAGGACTCGCATGCTTTAAAACGTGATGCTGGAGGTCAGCGTTGTTTACTGTGGTATTTACTCTGTGTTATCTTGTTCAAACCATACCTTTAAATTCTGATTCAGGCTTATTGACGTTTTTGGACGCAGGAATTCAAGTGGATTTGTGCAGCACTTCAAGGGCTTTATTGTTTTTTTTGGAAATATGGAAATTTGTCTCTTACATTTCCATATTTTTTCACAACATATCTTGGTGCTTATTTTAGATATCTAAGTTTTGTCTGTAAGATAATATCCACTGACTGGTGACACCAACAAGTTTCAAAGAGCTTCTCTGTATCTGTAGCCTTGTTAAAGGTGAAATCATCATTTAACTGAATGAGGACTTTCCTAAACATTACTGTTTTCTTCTGTCAGATTCTGGTCGTATTCCCATTTGTTCCAGTTATGAGTCGGTGTGATGATGAATGAGGCTCCTTCACATACAGACACCTCTGGGATTCACTTTAGTATGTTGATCGAGAGCTTTTCAAAATAAGTTACAGATTTGTAGTGTTGTATAACGTCAGATGGCTCTTATTTAATGCCAATATAAGATGTACTTTTATACATTGCAAAATGCTGTTTTGTTGAAACTCTGTAAAGAAGAGTTTGTGGTTCCTCCTCCGGGTTTCTGGGAGTCTGACTCGTTGAAATCTCTGATTTCTACATTCTGTTTCTCACATGGGACTTTTTTTATGGACTAAAATTTCAGGCCTTAACTAATCTGTATGTGTGTATATATGTATATATGTATATATGTGTGTATATATATATGTATATATATATATATACGTACCGTATATGGGAGTTTGTTTCGTTTCAGAACTTTTACCTCTTTATAATCACTCGCGTTTTCTTCTTCATTCCTCTACAGATTTGTTTGCCATGGAAACGGATATGACACCAAAATTCTCCTCAAAAGACGAGGAAATTGACTTCTGGAAGACTCTTTCTCTCAAGTACAAGGAAAGGTATGCGAGCCGGTCCTTTTCCTTCTGCGGTTAAGTTGTGACGTTATCTTAACTCATTGTTGTATATGTTTGTTAACAACTCTCTAAACCTAAACCATCAACGTCAAATTGCCTGAGTAGCAAAGACCAAACTATGCTGTATATTTATGACCATTTAAGGATAATAACATCGACGAATAAACACATTGTTGGTTCGGGTCTTTTTTCATGTTAAGAGTAGAGCCAGATGTATATTTTAAGAATAATTGGCAGTGACGGGAAAATGTGGTAATGAAACAAAGAATCACTCATAAATAACAACATGGTTATTTCAAAATATAAAAACAAACCTAGACACACGCACACACACACACACACACACACACACACAACAACCCACACTGTCCATTATTCTGAAACAACAGCTAATCTCTGCCAATAATGTTTTCTGTTGAAACAACATTATACAACAAAAAAGACACGATTTCGCGATCAGTGGATTACAGACAGGACTTGACCAATCAGATTTGATTATGTACACTCTTAGTCAGGGACGCATGTCATTTTTATATTATTATTAAGAGAAAGACCAACTCGTCAGTATATGATGTTCATAAAAGGCCCATTGTTTTTGGACCATATCCATTTGAGGTGTTCACATTCATATCTGGAGCGTTTTAAGAGTTTTAATCACATAATGTTTTTCTGATTATTAAAAATGTTTGTGTCCTTCTGCAATGCATGATTACATTACTGAGGAAAACAAACATTTTACAGCGTCAGAAAATATCAGATATTGTCTTTTGTCCTCGTACGCAATACGCCAATAACAGTACGTAGATGCACCTGTTCATGGTCTGTTAATCCCTTTAGTTCAACAGTTGGTGGTTTTCCAGCTTTGTGGCGACAGTTTGTGTTCGTCTTTTTCTCATTTCAGCACAACGATCCCGCTGTACACAAAGCCAGCTCCATAAAGAAAAGGGTTTGACAATATAAGAAAGTTATTGATCCCACATCGGGGGAAATTCAGTTGTTACAGCAAAGGAATAAAAGTGATGAGGTGATTAAAAAGACAAATATAACATAAAATTACATTTATACACCTTCTACTTATTGATGTGAACTTGACTGGTCTGCACAGAGCATACAACACCTCTGGGATGATCTGGAACTACATGTGGACCACAGATTGTTCCTCTCGGATCACGAGCTCTGATAATAACCCTGCAGTCTCTTTGTGTCTGTGGGAAGCACCTCAGGAATGTTTGATCTGCTATCTTGTCTTTGTTTCACCCATTCTTACTCTTTCAATCAAAAGCCAGCGTTGGAATATCCCGTTACAGGTTTCTTTATATGTGTGCTGAGCAGCGAAAGCTCCAGTGGGAACCTCTCCCTTTATTTCCCAAAGCGGCGGCTCATGTTTCACATAAAAGACTCTCATGTCTCTTTGTCCTCGCATCTCACGATGGTTATATAACGACACGGGCTGTTACTCAAACATCTTAATTATGTAAAGGCGGCTAAAATCAAATTTGCTGTACCCAAGATGAAATCTTATCTTTCAACACGTCACCTGATTGAGATCAAACTCGCTGTGATGAAGGAAACAAAGTCGGGCCGACACCCGGTTACGTAAGAGTCTGTAGACGATGAGATTCCTTCAAAGTCACGGCTTAGAAGTGATTGAAAAGTACTTGTGCATTTACTCGTCACAAAATTGTTGTGAAAAGTCAAATTCAGAGAGCTAAAATGAGTATTTTCATCTTGTGAAATGTTCTTCTTCTTGCTGAGGATTCCCTCATACTAACTATTCTGATCCACTGGAACATCTTGAATAAAGAGTGATAATTGAAGAGGAACCGCCAGTCTGCAAATTAGTCGCAGCCAAACCTTTTCCAAGTAGAAGCGGTTCAAAGCGAAGCCGAGCATTTCCACAGTGGGCCGATCACAAGCGTTCATTTATGGGTTTTCTGGCTCTGTGCCACCTCCAGCACTTTCACTCGTATGATGGTTGCCATTTTTAGACTGCTGGCTCTGTGTCCATCCAAGTGTGTTCATCCGTGGTCATATCCACAGACGCTTACGTAACGAGCATTTTGTGGTAAAGCCCTTCAGCGATCACATGTTCTGTGAGGTTGAATGAAACGTCAGCGATCAGACGACCTGAACGCACACAAATGTCGCTCAGTCAGTCTGTTTTTGTACGTTGTTAGATGTAGAGTAAGTTTGAGTCAGTTCTTTTTTTTTATAGCGTAATATCACAAATTTGCCTCAGAGGGATTTACAATCTGTACAACATACGTCCTTGGACCCTTAAGGGAAAACCTAACTTAAAAATACTTAAAGGGTACAAAGATACAATCACCATCCTGGTGAAGGAACCTCACAAACAGCTGTATTTCTTAAGGAAATGTAATAAGGCAAAATTCCAAGTTTCAAGTTCTTGTTAACTTTTACAGAGCAATAAAAAGCATCCTGACTGGAAAGATTACAAACTGTCATGTGATGTGCACGGCCCAGGACAGGACGGCTCTACCGCGGGTGATTTTAAACCGTCCACAACATCATTGGAACCCATCTACTGAGCATCAGTGATATTGGTGACGAGAGGTGCCTGCAAAGAGCCAAAAAGGATATTAAGACGAAACCCACCCAGACAGCCTGTTCACCCTGCTGCCGTCTGGAGAGAGGGACAGAAATGTTGGATGAGATTTGTTGTTAAGGAACGTAAATTAAATTACTTAAAGAACATAAATATATATGCACATAGATTGAAAGGCTATGACAATTACAACTCACTCAACAGCAGCGTACTGTAGGTGATTGTGAATATCAGGTCTGAGTCTGTGGAACATTATCTGGGTCAGAGCTCCAGTGGCCACACGCGATAAAATAAAGATAAACATGAGGTGGAGTGCATGGCGACCTCTTTCTGTCTCCACTCTGTTCTCTAACTCCTCCTCCTCCTCCTCTTGTGTCGGCCCTCAGCTGCCAGGAGGCCCGGGAGGAGCTGCTGGAGTTCCAGGAGGGGAGCAGGGAGCTGGAGGCCGAGCTGGAGGCTCAGCTGGGCCAGGCCGAGCACCGCATGAAGGACCTGCAGTCTGAGAACGGACGACTCAAGAACGAGGTAGACTCGCTCAAGGTAACGACAAAGTGATCTGTGTCTCTGCAACAGTGGACTCGTGGTCGCATTATCTCAGGGTGACGTCTTACAGACTATTGATGAAGAAGATGTGCTGATAAAGACATTGCTGTAATAAGTGATTGACAGTATAGCTAGTCATTGTTTATTATTTATGTACAAATATCTATATTATGAGATAAAATATCAGTTTAATGTGTCCAAAATATATTCCAAAGAGACTGTGACTGACCAAGTGACTTAATTTAATTAATTATTAATTTCTATGTAAGAAGTAGTTTGTGTGGTGCAACACGTTTTCATTCAGTAAATCTCATAAGTAGAAAAATAATTTAGAATTTACAAAGAGGTGCAACCTGCTTCCAGATCGTTTAGTCTTAAAGGAATAGTCCTACAGTTTGGGAAATACATTTATTCGCTTGCTTGCCGTGAGTTTAATGAGATATGCGTGCGGTAAATATGAGAATACAGCAGATACAATACAGCAAATATTTTCCTGTCATCTTGTGACCTCACACATTTATCTCCATGTTAAAAATCACTGATCTAAGCATGAACAGTGCAGTTAATGCACCCTGGCTTAATCAGATGATTGAGAAATACTCAAAAACCTCACTGTGCTGTAAGCTCTGAACCAAGCCAGTACAGCGTGTCTCCATATTTACCCTTGAAATTAATATTTGATGCTTGTTTTTTTTTTTTTTTAATATCACCACTCGTCCTTGAGTGCAGTCTCTTGGGAGAAGACGTGAAGTCTCGCTGTAACAGCTGCCGCTCCCCTGGATGCAGTGCTTTTATTTATTGTTTTTAACGTGGACCTGCAGCTTTGCCTCTCGGGTTACAGGTCAAAGGTCACAGGAATATTGAGATCAAAGCCGCACAACAAAATAACGGCTGATAAGTTGTCATCCATGACTCCATGTGCAATCTAAATGTAAATCTCACCTCAGGAAGGTGCTGATGTGACTGTCTTTTCTAATTCCAACACTGACGCAGCTGATCTGTGTGACTCTCATACATTATGCATCAGGTTGTGTCTCTTGGTCTTATTCTCGCTCCATAATTACAGAAAGGCGGAGGCTCATTTGTGCGTCCATGTTTCCATCAGGGATGAGATGTTTGTGCCAAAGTGTCTGTCAGCTTTTAGCTTCCACACATCAGGTGGGAGAAAACACAATAGTGATAGTTTTCGCAGCAATATTGCACTTTTCTTTTGCTTTTTGGACATATGTTTTTGATTTTCATGATACAACACTGTTAGCCCAGTTATATGGTTTCCCCACTGATGTTAGTCGTCAGTTCAAACAACACATTTTCAGGAAAAGTTTTAGAAAAGTCATCCAGTGAGACGCTAACTTCGTGGTTTGCTGCAGAAATGCCTCATCCCTGCAGCACTTTATTGGAGACAGCCTAAAGTACAAAGCTACGGTGGCCTTGAGGTGCAAAGCTTAACAGCACGTCACACAACACGACAGCATTACCGAAAAACAACGTTTCACAAACAAATCAAGAAATCTGAAAACACAACATTTTATAAAACAATGCATCACAGATAAGCACTAACATTTCTGAAAAGATGATATTTCATATTAATTAAGTAAGAAAATGCAACATTGCAGAAAACATCAACAACAAAATCTTAAACCAATGTAGAAAACACAACATTTCCGGAAACGCAAACTGTAGAAATAATGCATTTTTGACATGTTGTTTGTGTTTTGCACCTCAAGGCCACCGTACCAACCTCACAGCACGGCATAAGATACGTCTAAACTGTTTAAATATTTCACTGCCACATTAAAGGGACGAGGCTCAGAGTTACAGAGGGCTGTGTGGCTGCAGTCGAGTCAGAAACCTCAGTAGCAGCAGATGTAGGTCAGACATGCAGTCGAGCCCGCCGGTACTTATCGAGCTGATTGTCTCGGAGCTGGTGGATATTTAGGTCACACTTCCAACAGAGGGGCAAACGAGGGGAGCGATGAAAAATAGATGATAACATGTAGATGGTGAGCGTGGGGAGCTGCTGAATGATGTCCTGACATGAAGCTCCCGTGTCCTAGATTAAACACATGTGATCAATAATGTGCTGCCTCTCTTCTGTCGTCGTCCTCCTCCTCCTCCTCCTCCTCCTCCTCCTCCTCCTCAGGAGAGGTTTGAGCATCAGTACGCTCAGAGCTACAAGCAGATCTCCATGCTGGAGGACGACCTCGGGCAAACACGCAGCATCAAGGAGCAGCTCCACAAATACGTCCGAGAGCTCGAACAGTCCAACGACGACCTGGAGAGAGCCAAGAGGTCTGAACAGGCCCGCCAAAATAAAATGCCAAAATCACTTTTCATTCTTGAGAGTTTGATGTTCCTGAGTAGCATGTGATCATTTTTATGTGTCGCTAAATAAAGATTTATTTCTTTATTATAAGGACAATACAAGATTTAAAATATGTATTAATTTTTGTTTGTTTTATTCACTATTTCAAACAGACTTTGTTACATTTAAATAAAATGCAACCAATGCATATAAGATTTTTAAAAACATAGACCGATAACTACTACAAACATTAATTGAAACAACAGCGACTGAAAACAACAATTAAGAACAACAAAGATGGAAAGATGTTGTTTCCTCATAAAAGCTCATTTTTATGCCTCACTAAATAAAGATGTATTTATTTTTATTAATAGGATAGTACAGTACAGACAATATTGTGACCAAATCAGCTCCTTTGTGTTTCCCTGTTTAATGTTTATGGAAATTTAAAATTAGCAAATGGGTCAAATTCAATTAATATCTTCCCCTGAATGGGATTAAAATCAATGCTGCAGATATTGATCCCTTATTCGTACTTGAATAACCGGTAATAAATAGATGGGACACGCAGGATATCGGAGGATATTTAATTAATTTTGCTTCCTCTCTGACTCTCTCTCAGAGCGACCATCATGTCTCTGGAGACCTTCGAGCAGCGTCTGAACCAGGCCATCGAGAGGAACGCCTTCCTGGAGAGCGAGCTGGATGAGAAGGAGTCGCTTCTGGAGTCTGTGCAAAGATTAAAGGACGAAGCCAGAGGTGATTATTGACTTGATCCTTTTATTTTTTTACTAATGAGCCACGCTGTCAATCGCTCTCTTCTGCTCATTAGCATACAGCTGCTGCAGCTTTCCCACAGATCAGGAGTTTCTTTGGTTTGTGTACTAATCTGCTCTCTGGGAGGAGCTAAAACACATTTATATATTTATTTGTAGACATGCGGCAGGAGCTGGCTGTACGAGAGAGGCAGTCGGACGTGACCAGGATGTCGGCTCCAAGTTCGCCCACACAGGAGAACGAGAAGATGGACACTGCCGTTCAGGCCTCCCTCTCTCTCCCTGCAACCCCACTGAGCCAAGGTCTGGACAACGCCTTTGCCAACCCGACAGGTAGCTGCAGCCCGTCTTCCCTTGAGTGCTTTCTTTTCTCCTCTCATTCTGCAAGTAGTTCTTTGTTGTTTTATTTTAAAGCATTTTTTATGTAATTGTGTCTACTGATGAAATAAGGAGCACTTCTGGTGCTCTCTGAGAGGAGAAAAAGCCATCTTAAAGAGGAGAAAATGAAATTATTTGACTATTTGTAGGGTGTAGCATAAAAGAACAAACATTTTCAGCCACTCAAGAAGATGGTTAACAATAAAAAGCATTGATAGCTTTGACAATCGGTTATTATTGGTTTAATTATTCACGTGAGTGCAAATTGTCAAAAACTAAACATTTTAGATCGTCCATGTAATTCCCAGATGCCCTGCAGTATAACAATGACATCTTTAGACATATTAGAACCCTCCAAGATATTCTGTATATGAGCATGAAATGATTTATTGTATCAATTCATTTCTGCTGGATTGGTTAGATGGTCTTTTAGGGAAAGGATTACATTTTCATATGCTTGTTTGTACACATTTTGTCGTGGCTGGGTGTAAGATTGGAAGGTGAATATGCCACGTCGTACGTCAGTTACTTTCCACCATTTCATTTGAATGTGTCACATTTTAAAGATATGAAAGATGGTCATTTGACACGACACCTGTCAGAGGTAACATCTGAAATGTCATTTTGCGTCTGACTGTAGAGTAAACTACTGATTGTTTATTTGTAGGGAGACGTTAACGAGTGAATATATGTATATTTAATAAAATAAAAAACATTTTTTATTGTACAGCTCTGTCAAACGGTTTTGGCAGCAACTCTCCGTTGACTCCTTCTGCCAGAATATCGGCCCTCAACATCGTCAGTGACTTACTCCGGAAAGTCGGGGTGAGTCACTTCCTGTTTGCAGTGATTGACGTGATTTCTTTCCCTTTTCTCCTCCTCTACATCACAAACGTGATGTGGAAAGTCCTCGTCTGTCCTTCATCTTTACGTTCATCTTCATGTCTCCACCACAGGCTCTGGAGTCCAAGCTCGCCGCTTGCAGGAACTTTGCCAAGGACCAGAAAGCCAGGAAGGCGTACGGTCTGGACAACAGCAACGCGCTCAACGCAAACACAACCAACTACTCGCAATCGCTCCACACGTCGTATTATGACAAAGCGTGAGTGAAACCAGAAAACCCACCTGGCTTTTGTCAAGTGCTTCATCTCTTAGTAAGAAGTGAGGGATGAGTCTTGACGAGAAGTTTGTAATTAGAGTCCCATGTGTTTACAGGATGCCTTAGTTGTGTTATAATGGTTAAAGGTCAAATGTGTCTGATGTGTCCGACGACTGGAGGAGAATCTGAGACCTGTGTGCGTTTCTTTCCCAGCAGGACAGAGATGGTCACGTTCCCTGCATTGATTCTTGGTAATCGTAGCTCCTCCCGTTGTGTCGGGGCGCGTTCATGCATGCTGCTGGTGGTTTTAACAAATCTCTTTTCCCATTTGGAGCTCGTAGAAATAACCATGACTGTGGGATAGATGGTGTCCACTAACTGTAATGGTGGTGGAATTTTACCGCTGTCCTTTTTAACTCTAAGGTGAACGAATAGATCTCTTTTCCTACTAGTGCGAGTTGTTTATGCTTTGTGTTGGTCCTAGGTCTAACCATTCATTTTAATTAACAAGGTACATTTTAAAACAATGTTTGTCAGAAGCCTCAAGGAAGAGAAACTTGATGACAAAAACTACATTTACTCACAGAAGCTGACAAAAATAAGTCTACAAATCCCATAAAAAGACCAAAACCAACCATGTGTTAGTGTTCTCTCAATACTTTCTGACTTCCCTGCCCTTTCTCATTGGTTCCCACTGAATATATCAACCTTTTAAATACAAATATATATATATAGTTTATTTTAAGTCTACAGCCATGGTGGCAGCTCTGTCAGGCTGTAACATTTACACTTTCACTCAAAACCACAAATCATGATGGCGATGGAGGAAAAGTCAGAGAAGCACCAAAGTCAGTATGATACATCGTCTGGGGACCAGGAATGTTTGTTCATTCAGGGAGTAGGACAGTGCGTGTGGGATGGAGTCAGAATAAACTACAGTGAGTGTGTTCACGGTGATGAAGGAACAACGGTGAAGCTCACTGATGACTCAGAGGAAGAGAAATACAGAATAATCACCAGACTTCTCCTTTTGAAAGTGAATCCTATTTGTATGCTCAGCTCTGTTTCCCTCTGCTCGTGTTGTTGTGTGAGGCCGGTGGTGTGACGCTGTTCAGTGTCTCTGCATATTGAGACGCACAGACAACGATGTCATTGTCCTTCTGGTGTCAGGAGGAGGGCGTTTGTTATGTTCACCTTCAGGCAGTTCTTACTGTAATAGAGGACGATGTGATGAGAATAGAGCCGAGTGTTGAATCTCCGTACTTTTTTAAGTACTGACCAAATTGTTTACACATTCATTCATCAGATACTCCCTGTTCTAAAACGAGGAACTATATTTTATTTTATTTAACACTTTAACATATTTCCATGAATCATAAACATGAATTCTGATGCCTAATCTTCCATGAAATAAAGTTTCAAAAGAGGAACATGTGTTGTGTTGACACTGCCATGGAAAGTTTTCAAACTTTACCAGCCCTAGATTTAGAATGATCTATCTTTCATTCATACTGAACGGTGCTGAGTCATGACTCAGGTCTCAACCAAACACAGAGATACTGCTCATAGTGGGACTATCGCTCACAGAGGAAACCAGTTCAACCAGTCGGCCAGACTAACTCTGCAGCTTCCTTTTCTACTTTCAAGTTCCATTTATAGCAACAAACGCATAACTTTAAAAGACGTCATCGCTGTTGAGGAGCTGCAGCGTCCTCTTTGTGTGAAAGGATGATGATGATGATGATGAGTTCATAATGAGGAGGAAGAGTTTATTTACAATCGGCATCCCTTACTATGGGAGTCCAAATCTGCCAGGAAAAGATAAATAGACTAATCATTATATTGAATTTAGTTTATTTAGAGTGAAGGTCGGCTGACTTTATAAGCAAAAGTTAATTACAAAAAACCTTAATAATTTGGGCAATTCATTAAATAAAAGAGATGCACTTGTTAACCCAACTGAAAATCATTTGTAATTTAAGTTTATGTTCCCTTCTTGTTGAATTGTTTGATCAACTGAAACTTTTTGACCTCAGCCTCAACTTTTTTTAGTTTTGTGTAAAAATGTATATTTCATAATTCTGACCTACGATGAGTATTGTTCATTTTTGTCACTCCTAACTGTTCCTGTCAGAAATGGGCTTCCATACTTTTCGGCTTGTTTCATCATCGCTGCTTAAAAACAAGCAGCTTTCCTTTGGAGGCTTTGATCTGTAACTCATCAGCGGTTGGTTGTTTTTCTGAGACCTTTCTGTTTAAATGGAACTCTGTTCTGTTTTTGCAGCAGGACCGTGAACGGACTGAAAGCCAGCGCCCTGACAGCCATCACCGCCCCTCCTGCTGCCTCCTCCCCGGGCTTAGTGCCGCTCGCTGTGTGACGGTGAACCCAACACATCTCTTAAGAAAAGAAAAAGAGGGAGGCCCCACACAAATACTGTAAAACTTTATTGATGTACTGTTACTCCGGGCCCTCTCTGTTGTTCTGGGTCCCTGTCTGTATATTTCATGTGTTACTGTATCTGCTGTTTGCTCACCGGCTTCTACAAAGATCTGCTCTTCACATATTTAAAGATTCCTCCAGGAGCTCACCCTGATTTGTAAAAATGTCTGCACCATATCGTCTAAAAAGAGAAAAATATTATGCAATTAAAATGTGTTTTTTTTTTTTCTCCACTACTTTAAATAGCAATAACTTCAGTTATGGCCACAGTTAAGTGCACTTGGAAATAACCAGTTTAATGGGTTTGCACATGTGCAGATGTGCTGGATAAATGTGTGCCACATGGCTACCATCAATTATTGATGTCTTCAAAATGTCCAACATGTGGTCCTCAGAGGTTCAATGTTTCAAACGTGATCTCTGGTGGTTTTGGCTTCTTACTGTTAAATCGTGACGCTCTGATTTGATTGCATTTGGTCTTTAGAAGAAGGGAAGGGGAGTCTTCGTAGTGGGTCAAACACACCATCTTTCCTCTGGACTGTGTGACAGGATGTGTACAGTATTGGTCATATTGATCGTTCTCTATAGACAGCCAGTTAAATGATGCTGTCGTCGTGTTCGGACCAGCGTTCTTGTCTTCTGTAGTCAAAAGTGTTTTGTTCTGTTTTTAAAAGCTTTTCATTTATTACTCGACACTTTTCACACGAGTGAAGCACTCCGACATCGTGTGAACTCACTTTTATTTCCATGTGCAATATTGCTTGTTTGTTATATTTTGTGGATTTAATTTATTTCAGATTTCTTTTACGGCATGTTTTAATAAAATGTGTAATTAGACTTTGGCAGCAGTCGGTTTGAATTTGTTTGTGTTCGACATGAAAATCAATCAGCCGTCTCTTTAAACTGGTTTTGTTTTTCATTCTCAAAGTCATATTAAATCAATAATGTAACCGACTAAGGTGACTACTGACTCAACATTTCTTGTCAGGGTTTAGACCTCTAACAAGTCTGATGATTCTGCCATCTGATTTGTACACCCAATGACAAAGAATGGAAGACGGGAAGGAAAAAACGTGCGATAATCTCAAACTCTATGTTGTGCGCTTGAAAAGGTCAGAAAAAGAAAGGAAAAGCATGTTTGATTTATAGTTAAGGAGCTAAAACAGCAGTATGGCCCTTTAAATGATCAACACTGCCCCCTGGTGGGCTTAAATATAAGCACAAGAGAGACTGATTTGAGAGCTGATTTTTAGCAATTTGGTCATTTAATAATTATTCATGTCTCAAACAGACACAAAATAGTAGATTACAGTTATTATTCATGTGTGTGAGTTGTCCAACATTCATCCACCGATGCGTCATTTATCAAAACAAAAACAGTTTGGTTTCTTGCACAACAGAAGTGTCGGTAACACTTTATAATAACTAATGCTTCATAGTGTGTAGTTAAGTAGGAGTAAACACTTAATTCATCATTTATAAAGCATTGTTCCTACATTAATAATTCATTAGTATGCAGTTCATAACAGTTATAAATGTTTTATTCTTGATTAATAAGCTTGTCTATTATGTGTTTCATTATTGTGTTTTCATACTTTATAAATAATGGAGTCCCCATTTGTAAATTAAGTATTATATATTTTACAAACCAATTATTAAGGAGTTGTAGATGATTAGTAAGATCATTTATAAAGTATTAGTAAATGATTAATAACTTATTTAGATGTACATTATTCATGTATTTATAATATAATGATTTAGATATGCACTAATGGTTAGGGACTATGTTAATATATGCTTTATAAATGCGTATTAATACTGCAATTCATGATTAAGTCATGATTTATTAAGGTAGTTACTACTCCTTAGTAAAGTATTTTGTGTGACCTCATCTAAAGTGGTGAATCGGCCCTCAATAGCCTTTTCTCATATTAATAGCTGTGTTCCAGAAAATTCTAAGGGGAAAGACATGAATGACAACATAAATGACCAATCACGATCATGAGATATCTGTTCGCCCCGCCTACTTCCAAGTGACAGTTGTCTCTCTGAGTGACCAAAGTCTTTTCAAACCAGTGGCCAGCAACTGCCAGTGGTCGGTGTAAGGTAAGTGTTGGAAGCTATTGGTTATTACAGGCAAATTATTGCTCTTGTCATGTCACAGCCATCTGTTATCCGAGTGTCTGAATAAGCTAGTCTACATCTAATATAATATTGGTGCCTGCAGCTTGGCTGGAAGCTCCATATTTCCCTCGTTTTGTGGATGCCGCATATATATATATATATATATTTGTGGAGTTTGAGGTAATGTTAGACTTGTATTTTCAATAATCCTTATGTTGTTGAAACCGTTATGAGTTAGCTAATTTCGCATGTATTTTGTTTTCTAATGGTAACTTGACCATTAGTTAATTGGCTGAAGCTAACGCTAGTTTAACGTTAGCTAGCTAGCTAGCTAACGTTAAATCTGTAGCCTAGATAGCGCGCGAAAATATATTTAACGTTAACTTAGCTAAGCTGCTATGCTTCTGCCTGTGAAATATATTTGAAATGTCAATAGCTGATTAACTAACACGGGTTTATGTTACTGTATGTCTAGATGTGAACTATATAATTGCCTGTCATTGGCAGCCCACTGCTCCCTATACACAGGGATGGGTCAAATGCAGAGACATATTTCCCCCTTAACGGGATCAATATAGTATAAAAAAATTAAAATGAATTACTTCAGCTCTCAACTATTCTTTATTAAAACTTTTTTACAAATTAAAACATGATGCCATTGCTACATGAGCAGTTAACTCAATGCAATGTTTGCTTCGGGCTCCATGTTTGACTGACAGCAGCTGTCTGGTGGGGTAAGACAGTAAATAAACGTGTGTTTGTAACTGTAGCTTGCAAGTTAAGGTCAGAAAGCGGTGTTAACAACTGTTGAAGATCAGTCTTGACAATTTCAGGCACAATGAAATGTACTTATTTAAAATTAAGAGCTCTTTGTCCCGGACTGATCTTGTGTAGATTTAAATCCTTTAGTGAATGTGTGTGTGTATATAGTGATTTTATTCTGACCATACTTGTGTCTCTGCCCAACAGGAAACCAAGAGGGAACAAAGTACATGTTCAACTCCAAAGGATGGTTAACCCTAACCCTATATAACCCTAACCCTTCCCTTCGAAGGATAACCAGACGAGGATACAAAATCAGAATGAAGTTCCGCTTCTTAGGAATGCTGATGGCCAAAGCCATTATGGACTTCAGATTGGTAAGCAGCTCTATTTTCTGTTCTGTTTTTTAAATCCAGCAGTAAATTAATTTTATTTAGATCTGTTGCAGTCAGAGTCCTCTCCTTCGATGCCCATTCCAAGTCTGTACATTAGCATTCAGTCTTACCTGCCTTTTGGAGAAGTGAAAGAACATTACGTGTTAAAGGTGGCACGTAACAGGGCAGCTAACAACAGACATATTTTTGGTGTTTCCTTTTTCTCACGGACGTCATAGAAACTCTGCGTTTCCTCTTGTGTGGTGCATCAAACGGCTCCTGTTAGGAACAGATTGACCTGGTACCCCGGAGCCCCGAGGAGCTCTATGAACTGACCTCACTCATAACATCTATTAGCCTGACTTCTTTTCAGTATGTTATGGGTTAAGATCATGCAGGGCAATACGGCAAAAATATAGCAATTTGCATGATGGTTAAACTGAATTAGATAAAATGTCGTAGCCTTCTCAAACCGCTCTTCTTCTTCTTCTTCCAGTGAGCTGATGCCCTGCCTGCCCAGAGAGGGCATCTTTGCAGTGGATTTGATGCTGAAGACGACGGATGGAGCGATCTGGCAGTGGAGGGGTGACCTTGGATTGTGGCACGATTACATCTGTTTTAACAGCCGCAGCATTGAGGTATGATTGCATCACCCACATTCTTTATTAATAATATGAAATCATAATAGCTGGAGATATACATAGTGATATTTCAATCATCATCAGGATTTTTGGTCAGTCATTCTGGACCTCGTCACATTACAAGGTAATTATCTGACTGATGAATAATGGATTTAATCAATTAAAACGTTGCATCACACTACTTGACAACATCCAGTCTTATTTTCAGTGCGTCATCCTCTCTCAATACATTTACACACACACAAATATTTGGGGCTTCCCCGTATGGAAGACTGATGTTGGGTGGTGATTATCTTGCCCTGCAGACAGCACACCAGAACGGAGAGGATGAGATCTCATCTTGTCAAACCGGGGCTGTGTGTGCTTCTTCAACTCAATGCAGCAGATTAATATAGACACAGGAAAAGCACTTGGTATCCAGATGAAACCCTATCCTCTTGCCAACCCCAATACATGTAATACAGACCTTTTCAAATACCATTTGTGTGAAGATGACAGTGCATAGCAGTATGTGATAAAATAAGAGGAACCAGAAACGCTCACCGTCGGGGCCCGATGTCTTGAATGTTTTGCAGCCTGCTCTACTGAGTAGGATGGCGACTGTAATCAACTTGGAGTCACAAAATTGACCCAGTTTTATGGCAAAAAAAAGTGGAAAAGAGAATGAATTGTTAATTACAGTAATTAGTTGTGATTTTATGATCATGATGATTTATAATCACCATACATTTACTGCGTGCAAGTCAGTGGAATTGTGTCACCAAATTCTGTGTGGTTGAGGAGATGAGCCTGACCTGTTCGCTGTCTTTCTCCAGAGGATGCACGAGCCCAGTTGATGGAGGAGGACCCTGAGCTGGCAAAGCGCTTTATCTAAACCCTGTTCGGGGTCTTGTATGAGGTGTACAGCTCGTTGGCCGGCCTTGCTGTCAGACACAAGTGCCTTAGAGCAGGGATTTCCAAAGTGTGGTGCGCGCGAGCTGCCTCCAGGGGGTGCGCGAGAAGAAAAATGTAATGGTGGTCTAATGGTGTAATAATTGATATTAAATATAATTTTAAAAAATTTAAGTGGGATTTTTCACAAAAACATGAATTATAAAAATTCCCTTTGTAACATTTTAATTAAAAAACTTACAATTCAATAAATAAATGCACTTCAGCTCCTGCCGCCAGACTGTCTTTTACGTACACACTAGCTAGCCTAGCTTGTGCAGCTAACGTCAGCTAACAGCTAACTTCATTCATTCAACGGGAGTCAGAGAAAGATGAGACGGAGGAGACCGAAAAGGAGGAAGGGATAGCTCAAGACAAATCGGGAGCACATAGGCCCATCGCGGAGTCAAGGTGAGAAAAGAGGAAATGTGATGAAAATGATCTGGGTCTGGGCCACTTGGATTGGCAATGCAGATTGCCCAAAGCCACAGTGTGTGGTGTGCAGTGAGGTTCTGGCTAACAGCTGTCTGAAGCCCTCTTATTTACGTCGCCACCTGTACACCAAGCATGCCAGTGCAAGTCAAAAGCCCCTTACATTTTTTATTTCAAAATTGGAGGAGTTACAAAACAGCCAAAAACAACTGCAGTCTCATTCATGTGTTGGGTCTACAAAAAACACACCACGGGCTTCATATCTGGTCAGTTACAGAATAGCAAGAAAGGGGCTACCTCACACAATCGCCGAGACGTGTGCTTGTCAGCTGCCAAAGAGATGGTGGAATGTATGATTGGAGAGAGTAACTTTATTGTAATTCGATTCAGATTAATGTAACCGCTATGTGTGGTTAATTGTAAATTAAATGTGATGCAATCTGCCTCTGAGCCTGTGCGTGTGTCTTCACCATCCTTATTGCTCTTTAAAAGTGTCGCCTTGTGTAACTGAAATGTATTGAAACTTTGTTGCAGTGTTTCAGGGCGTTTTAAGAGCTGTAGTTCGTTTGCTTTGGTCCGATTCAGGGATTAATATGATACAATGTTGCAGTTGCCCCTTCGGTTTGTGTTCACACTGCAACATTTAACAGCGGACTAAATCTTGTAAACAAACGCCACATGCGAGCAAACTGTTCTCATTGGTCCGATTGTTATGCGGCTATGAATAGGCTCTGTTGATTTTTTTTTTTTTTTTTTTTAAGGTGTGGGGGATTGGGGGTGCGTGAACCCGGTTGGGATGTAGAAGGGGGTGCGTGGCCTAAAAAGTTTGGGAACCGCTGCCTTAGAGCAATGCTCAGGATCATCTACTTTGCTGACACAGAGCTGCACCAGGTGAAGAACCTCTCCGATTCTGAGAGCTTTCGAGTCACTAGCTCGCCCAAGGACTCAATTTCAAATAACAGGTACGATGATGACAGTTTCCACTCCAGTGTTATTCAAATTGTGCTCTTTTTTTGCAGTGTTAAGTGCCAGTGATTATGAGGGTAATATGTGTTTACTGTATGTAATCGGTGAATTGTTTTTGGGTTTGTAGAGACAAAATAAAAGCCTGGATCAAAGAACAGGCGAGTACGTTTGGAGTACATTCAGTGCAGGGTTGCTGCCATCCACATTTTCAGAGTTGAAGTAGCGCTCCACAGAGACTTTGCACACCACCGACAGGGACTTGCTGAGCCGCGACGTGCGGCTCAAGAGGTTCCTCCATGTGTTCTCTGGCTGTCCGGTGAGAAACTAGAATACATTTTAAAGAATTTCATGGACTTTGGCAGTCTAGATATTCAGAATTTGATTTTGGTCCTCTCTCGTTTGGTTTGCAGGTTCAAGGAATGGAGCCTATAGGTCGTCTGGACCCGACAGAATGGCCCGTACCTGGCACTGGTGCACAATATGAACAGCTGCCTGAGCAAAGTGAAGCAGTTCCCCGTCAAAAGTGCATGATTTGCCCAAAATGTATGGTTTGATATACATTTAAAAGTGTTTTTAAATGCATCTTTGAAGATGTCTTCTGCCTCTAAATTTGTCTGTTTTGCATCTTCCAACTTTCTTAACCTTCACCGCCACTTTTAAAACAGAAGAGCAAGGATTTGTCATTAGCCAGTCCTTGAAGGGTCAGAGAAATATAAACAATGTATCTCATCATTTACGCTAGTGGTGTCTCGCCATGATTTATTTCAATTTATTTTGATATACACTCTACAGTGCATTGGGGAGTACACAGTAGGTGATTAACACATATACTCACCAACAGTTGGAATTGCAAATGCTTATTGGCCTCAGTGCATTTCCTCCTTGACATGTTCATACCGAGAGTCACATGCTCGTCAAAGCGTTCAGAGACATAACGTCCCTTCTTACTTCCTAGCAAAGACACTGTGGGTGGAAGGAGCGGTCAAGCAGAGAGTGCTCCCACCAAAACCTTGCCTCGCAACGCCAAGATGCAGGATGAGCTGTGGCATGGTGGGACCCTAAATATCTCGCAGTGAAGGAAGCACACGTTTTCATCACACAGCTTCTGATCGTTTGTCTGAATCTTTACTCCTGTTAATTCCTGTCTCTTCCAGATGCCGTGTGTCCCAGTGTCATCAACCCCTTAGAGGAAATACCTCACTTTGGAGCCTCCAGAGACCCCGCTGTGGATGCTCCGGCACGAGGCGGAGCATCCACAGTTCCCTCATCCCTGCCCTACATCCCTCTACCCTACATCCCTTCATCCGTCTACCCCTACCCCACATCCCATCATCCCTCTACCCTACTCTCCTTCATCCCTCGACCCCTTCCGCTTCTTGAATTTAACAATCATTCCACTATGCAATAAACCTCTCGAAACTGGTCCTTGTTAGTGAATAATGGTCTGGAGTCTTTAACTGATGGTCCATAAATCTTTATTGAACACACCGTAAGAACTATGAGGAAAATCAATAAAGACAAACGTTATTGAACACTGTTTAGCATCTTCCCTATCCTTCCCTCTAACATGCTACATTTAACCACACGTGGTGCCTTCGAGTGGAAACAGCAGTTTGTTAGCTTGAGCTCTTTCATCAATGATACAAAACAAAAAGCGTAGCAACCTAAAACAATATTTTCCAAAGAATAAGTTTGAATAGGTACTAACCTTGTGCCCATATCGACCAGGTGCTAAACTAACACAACCGTAACCTTCTTCCTTGGTTTTAATCACTTTTTCCCGTCCCTTTAGCGACTTTTCGTTTCGTACCGCTTCTTACTACCTACTTCCGGTTTTGTACCTTCAAAATCAAAGCGCAACAGGAAATGCACAGACTGCAGTGACAACCTCCAAAATAAAAGACATAAAAAAGGAACAATTATTTAAATACCCTACATTCTCAGAGGTCCTTTACATGATATTTCTTATATGTTTTATACAGCTAAATCAGCCTGCGGTCAAATTGACCCCAAAGAACACCGATGCGTACAGCATGTGTACAGGACATTGAAAACATATGTTCATTTTATATTTACCCAGTTGTCCCCATTAAATTAGGAAAAGTCATTAAATATGAAGCAAAAAAAATGATGTAAATCATTTATTTGGAGACGTTGAACATTGAATGGGGTCAAATTGACCCCAAAAGTAACAGGAAGGTTGAGATCAGGAAAGGTAGAGAGACTGTCCCTCGCGGGCCGCAATCAACAGTTTCTCCCGCAATCTCTCCATGCTGGAATAGTCAACTGATGTGTATTTGTGTGTGCAAGTGTACATGCTATACTCAAAACATTTTCAACTTGAGCAGACACATCTTCGCCTTCATTTTAACCTTCTAGGTCCTGAGACAGGCGCACGCTAACGCGTCACCTCCGTTGTAATTAGAGCAATCCAGGTAACAGATGGCTAACTAGCTGTTATATGTGGAGTGGATGTGAATGAGGTCGATATGCTTGGTATGAAATGAATAACTAAATAAGTAAACGTAAACGAATATGCAAAGCTCCTGGTTAGCTTTAGTCTAGTCTAGCCATGTTCTCCTGAAGGAGAATGTCTTTGTTTGTTTCTTACATGAATGAATGCCTGAGAGGTTTGTATTTGATATGTTCTTGATCACTTTGTGTTGTGTCTATTTGCCTGTTCTGTTCTTTGTGTTTTGAGGCACTGCTGGCCTTTCAATGTCATTTATAAATGCTTTGTATGGCATAAATAGTCCTCACTTTAGATGAGGTCACACAAAATACTTTAGTAAGGAGTAGTAACTACCTTAATAAATCATGAATTGCAGTATTAATATGCATTTATAAAGCATATATTAACATAGTCCCTAACCATTAGTGCATATCTAAATCATATATATAAATGCATGAATAATGTACATCTAAATAAGTTATTAATCATTTACTAACACTTTATAAATTATCTTATTAATCATCTACAACTCAATAATTGGTTCGTAAAATATATAATACTTCATTTACAAATGGGGAATCCATCATTTATAAAGTACGAAAACACAATAATGAAACACATAATAGACGAGCTTATTAATCAAGAATAAAACATTTATAACTGTTGTTATGAACTGCATACTAATGAATTATTAATGTAGGAACAATGCTTTATAAAGGATGAATTAAGTGTTTACTCATACATAACTAATGCTTCATAGTGTGTAGTCATTATAAAGTGTTACAGAAGTGTCCAGTACAGAAGTGTCCAGTACAGAAGTCTTCAGTACACAGATGTCTCCAGTACACAGATGTCTTCAGGCTGTGTACAGGAAGTTATTTATACGTAGTGTCCACATCTGTAGAGTCTTTAGAGTTGTGTAGTACAGCAGGGACGTTATTCAGCGCTGCTCCCTCCTCTCTTCTTCTTGGCCACCTCGTCGATCTGCCTCATCCTCCTCTCCAAGACCTCCAGCCTCTTGGCCTCATTGCGTTCTCGCTCCTGAGCCCGGAGCTCCTCCACATCCTGGAAGAACCTGTGTCTGCATGATGGAGGAGGAGGAAGCATTATGTTGATGAATGATGGACACAGATATGCCCTTAAACAAATTAGTAGATCAACAGAAAGTAAATCAACTATTTCGATAATTGAATAACCTTTGTAGACATTTTTGTCAGATATTTGCTGGTTCCAGCTTCTGAAAAGCAAGAATTTGCAGTTTGATTTTGTCTTATAATATATGTTAACTAAATATATTTTAGTTTTGGTCTATTGATCAGAACAAACAGGACATTTAAATATTGCACTTTGATCTCAGTTTGGAGACTACTCTTTTTAGAAATAAAGGAGTCAAGTTTCGATCTCTACTTTGGTATTAATCAGACAGCGGGTAAAACACTGCATTATGGGAAGTGTAGGATTCAGTGTATTTGGAGTTTAATCCATGCATTTCCATGGATTAACAGTCAGGAGATCTTAAAGGACATTCTATGTAGCTCTTTGTCATCTTTTGGTTTTAGACTGTTTTATGTTTCAGATGGGAAAAAGAAATCCTGAGGGAACAACTTCTTTAAAGATTTATCAATCAATTGAGTAAATAATTAGCAGATTTAACAATAATTAAAATAGTAATAAGTTGCAACACTGTTTTGTTTGTTTTGCTGTTTCTTTATTTCTAATATATAGTTTATTTGGTGTCATTAACATTATACCATCGTTAAATACACAAAAATCCTTTTAACTGTCTAATATTGCATATATATTATATAATATAGAGTGATGTTCTTATGCACTTTGTAGCTGCTGATTACTGATATCTGTAGTTTCAAATTATAAAGATGAATAATGGAATGAGGGGAAACACTTCAGACGCATCAGAAAACACTGCAGGTTTACGATGCATGATTATCTATAAGGCCCCTTTTAATATTATATACTTAACACTTCCAGGTGACAGTTAATGCAACCAAAACATGCACAACATGCACTAAATCATAACTTGCCTGTTGAAGAAAGCGGTGGCTAGTCCCACGATCAGCGTCCCAAATAAAATGGGTTTGGTTCGACGCTTCACAGCTGACAGTTGGTGTTGCTTCATGACAGCTAAATACTAAAGAAACAGCTACAGGCCGAAATATAAACAGTTTTTAGCTGACCTCTGAAGCGACCATTAGCTAACTGCTATAGTTACACGCCTCCTTCTTGTAGTGCAGTTAGTCACGTAACACCACTTCCTTTTCCCACGTTTTATAAACCCAAATTATCCCCCCCAAAAAATATAATACACATTCAACCACTAATGCCTAAAATGTATGATGATGTATTGTGTTTTGTAGTGTCGATATTGTAGGTTATTTAAAACGGTCAAGGTTTCGGTGGCTGGGAACTTAGGAACGGGGAGACGCGTCGTCGTACGGACACATTTAACAGACGGACCAAAACAGGAAATAGCGGTAAATTGACCGAGCTGCGATTGGCGTTAATTTGTTTGTTGAGCTACTACTCTAGTTTGTTTGATCTGCTAATGTTAACTTCACACTGGAGCTAATGCTAAGCTAGCTATACTAAAGATGTGGAAGAAAGGCTCGTCTGAGGGCTCCGACCGGTTTGAATATCTTCAAACTCTGGTCACCGAGTTTCAGGACACAGACAGTGAAGGTGGGTCCACTGTTTACGTTTTAAATGTTGTGATTCAATGGATTGTATGATGTAAGTTCCACGAGAACCACAAAGAGTCTTTGAGCTTTCTCTGGAACAAATACTTAAAATTACAAATATTTAAGGCTAAATCCGTCATGTAACGTTAAACAACAGACCGTTTATCAGAAACTAGTTCTTTACTTTAATATTTCCATTTTCTGCTACTTCATACTCCGACACATGTCAGAGGGAAATATTGTACTTTTTACTCTACTACATTGCATATTTAGATTACACAAAATATAAGTTATGATATATGACTATCCAACTAAATATAAATAACTTTTTTTTACTTGTAACGGCGTATTCTACACTTTGGTAATACTACTTTTACTTGAGTAAAATATCTGATGTAGCTATATATGTGGTGGTACTGTCACCACCACTGATATACTAACACTGGACAGAAGATATTATTTTCTGTGTAAGTTGAAGCTTCAGTATCAATATCAGTGATGTATGTAAACACAGTAGTCGGATCATTTTTCCTATTATCCATCAAGACAGGTCTCACACACACACACACACACATATACACATATTTTCTTTCCTATACATTTGCCTTGAAAAACTGTAAAGAGGGTGTTTGACATAATTAGATTTGTTTTTTGTTCAAGTTTCAAGAGATTCAAGAGATTGATTTTGGAGTTTTTTAGATCCCTCCAACAATCCTCATTAAAATACTTATAAAAAGAGAATAGACATAAAATAATGAAGAAGTTAAAATATAACATGCAAAAAGAGATACATATTTGTGGTAGACAGGAAAAATAAACTGTAATGTAATGAGAAGTTAGTTTTGTGATAGGCTGATAAGTGCTGTGATTTTGATTATTTTGTTCTTCCTTTAACCTTCTAACATAACTTATTTCACATCGTCAGAGGCTAAGGAGCAGGTGCTGGCTAACCTGGCCAACTTTGCGTACGACCCAAAGAACATGGAGTATCTGAGGGAGCTGCAAGTGACCGACCTCTTCCTGGACATGCTCACTGAGGAGAACGACAACTTTGTGGAGTTTGGCATGGGTGTGAATAAGTCATTGTCTCTCTCCCGTTGTTTTTACATTGTGCAAATGCTGACTCCCAACCTTTAAATGTCCTCCTTCTCTTGTGTGTGTCATGTTTTCAGGGGGGCTGTGTAACCTGAGTATGGACCCCGAATGTCGACGCCTCATCCTGGAGAGCAGGGGGATCAGCTTGGTCACAAACTGTCTGTCGAGCCGGAGGGAGGAGACCGTCCTGTCGGCCATCACCACGCTGATGAACCTGACGACGCCCTCGTCCCGCTCGGAGATCACTGATCCGGCCGTCCTGCAGTGCATGCTGCGCTTCTCCCTCTCAGAGAGCCCCCGCCTGCGCAGCCTGGCCGCTGTGTTTCTGCAGGACTGCTGCACCGAGGAGCAGGTGGCCCGAGCGGAGCAGCAGATGCAGGGACAGCAGACTGCAGTCGGGATCCCGCTGCCCAAGAGCTAAGATGGGGTGTTTACTCTATATGGCCAAAAATATATACAGGCACCCGAACATCACACGCTGGTTTCAGTCGGTCCTGCAGATGTTTGAACCTGCTGCAGGGATTCGCTCCCATTCAACCACAAGAGGTCCAACACTGACATTGGTGGTGAACTGGCTCACAGTCCAGTTCACCCTAAAGGTGTTGGATGGTTGAGGTCAGGACTCTGAGCAGAACAGACAAGTTCCTCCACACAAAACTGGGAAAACCATTTATTTTGGGAGTCGGCTTTGTCCTCTGGTGGATTATGTCACATTGAACGAGGAAAGAGACAAACTGACATTTTTTTTTTTAATATCATTGCATGCTGTTGCATTTAGACTTTCCTTAATTTGAATGTACTTTTGAAGCTGAAGAGCTTTAAATCTAATGTTTCAATTAGAGAATGTTAGTGTTGTGCGCTCTCTGACCACATGAGGGAGACTGGATAGTTGTTTTTTTAAAGTGAAGGACCATTCTGATGTTCTGTGAGAGATTAATAAATTGCTAAAAGCACAAAAAAAATTACATTTTTATTGAATTCCAATCTGTTTATAGAAGGTGTACAAAGATAACTGACTGATATCAGTACTTATTATTATTCCCCAAAAATGTGCATTCCTTTGGCATTGAAGTGATTTCTTAAGACCCGGGTTTTAGGAAATCGGATGCTGGAGCGCCTTCAAGCCAACTGGTTGAGTCTTGGCACTCTGTACAAGCGTACTATGAATCCAGACCCAAAAATATGTAAAATGCAAAATAAACCTTGAGGTTCCTTCTGAAGAGCCAGGAGCGCCGTTTGTTTTCTTCAGAGCTATTTCTGGGCCGAGTCCTTCAGGTCTAGACAGACGACGACATCCGATCCTGCGGCCCGGCGTCGTTTGGACTGCACGTGTAGCCCGTCAGACTCCAGAGGAAATTCTTTACGGCTTTGAGAGCCTGTGTGTCTGTGATACTCGTTCTCATTTTCAGTAAGTGTGTGTGTGTGTTTCTGAATGGCATTCCAGGGGGTGAGCACCTGCCCCCGAGATCAATATTAAAAAAATACCCTCATTCTTCCCGGAAAAAGAGAAACACCCACGTCTGGTTCTAATAATGTGGTACGTTTATTTCGAGTTGAAGTAAAAATATTTGAATTTTTGAATTTTTTTGACATGAGAGGTTCAACATCTACCACTAGCTCTGATCTTCAGTATGTATGTTCACATTTATATTACCCAGATATTATTAAACATGAGGATGTTAAAGCAGAAGTTCGGTGTTATTCTATATTTTTGTTGTCAACCCATGACTTTTGACTTTCTTGACATAATACACAATTTAACTTCTTTTATGATTTCTTTCTACTTTTCATGACGTACTGTATCATAACATTTTTAGTGAGTTTCTTTTTGTATGCATTGCAATCCAAGAGGTGAGCAGCTGCCATCGTGACCAATATTAAAATACTCTCGTTCATCCTGATAAATCAACGCCTTGATTTTAATAATGTGATTTATTTCAAGTTGTAGAAAAAATATTGTTTTAGCTTTACACAGGATAAGAAAGAACTGTGGTGAAATGTGTGATTCAATATGTACAAGTGGTTCAATCAATGTTCACATTTGTACAACAGATATTATTAAACTGTTGAAGACCAAAACCAACAACCAGTTTGTCCTTCCCCGTTGGTTTCTATAGAAGATATTAATCTTAGACACAGGTTACAAATATATACATTAATTAAAAACATCTCAAACATTTGGGCACTGTGGTTTATTTTTAACAAACGCTACAAAGACCGGAGTAAATAGTGCAACTGAGTCAAAATATACTACAAAGTGTTCATGGTAATAAAGGCACATATCACCCACAGTGTTATTTTTGTATACACACTATTTGTTACTAGGATTAATGTATTGTTGGTTATGGTCTCTCATGGTCTTTGTGTGCTGGTGATAAGTATAGTCACGTTATCCATGTTATCAGTGGGTTACAGGATGTGGCTTTATAGCCTGCCATAGCACCTCTGATGGCTGGTTTTTAATCCCTGTTAAACAGTATTTGAATTAAATTCATTCATCAGCTGAAAATCTCATTTGTCCTTGAGTCCGAGCTGCTGCTCAGCCTCGTCGCGTAGTTCGTATTTCTGGATCTGAAAGACAAGACAGAAAATTGTGTTGAGAGTATGACAAAAAAAGTTATAGTACAGTATGCCGGAAAAAAAACCAGTATAGTATGTCGAAAAAAGTCATAGCATATTCTTGTGTCACCTATCTGGCATCAGTCAACCAGGGACAGAAATAGTCTCCAGGCTCTTAAACTTGACCCCCGTGGTGATGTTTTGTACCCACTGTGAATACTGAGTGGATTATAAAGAAAGTAAAATGAACTAAAGGAGTCTCTGATTAAAGGGCTGGTTTTATCTGATACGCTGCTTTGGGACGAGGTCCGCCGCCCCTCTGGTTTCATCTAACAGGACGCGGTGTGCCTGCAGACGAGCTATTAGCTCCCTTTCCCTCCCGTCTGGGGGCCTGTTCAAACACCACGCCGTGCCGACAGTAAATTATTTCTAACAGCATCCCATGAGGGAAACACAAGAACCAGAGGGGAGTTGGTGTTCTGGTGTTTGGACTAATTTATCACAGACTGCTGCTAATTATCTGCGTTTCTCTGGATGCATGCTATCGAAATAAACGCAGTCAAATAAACCTTGTTTGTTTTGTCATTTATACGAATATATGAGCTCTTACCTTTCCAGTAACGGTAAGCGGGTAACTGGTCACAAAAAGTACGTAGCGAGGGATCTTGAAGTGAGCGATCTGAAAGGAGCAGAGTCATTCAAACATGTTTGTCAGGAAGTAAAAGTATAAAATAATTCCAGCTCATTATGAAATAGTAAAAAGCAAACTGGGCCTCACGTGTTGTTTGCAGTAAACTTTGATTTCTTCTGCAGTGCATTCCTCTCCGTCGACCACTTTGATACAGGCACAGATCTCTTCACCCATACGGGCATCCACAACGCCGACCACCTGACAAACAACAAGTAAACAACATGTAGCTCTTCTTACTTTCAGTGTACAGAAACATTAAGATCACACACAGACACATTTTAAGAGATTTGAAAATACACTTTAAATTACATCACCTCCTTCTCTCTCATTAAAAGAAATCTAAATATAGAACTAATATAGCTGGACACAAGATGTCTCCTGATGAAGTCCATTCTCAGTTTATGAGACCTGGAGCGACTAAGTCAGGAAATAAAATGTGAGTTGCCTATTACATCACTGTGATGTGACAAAATGCTGTCAATCTCAATAAAAAGAGAATAAAAAAGTAAACAACAAAGCAGGCGTAATATTGATCAAGATCAGCACCAGTGTTTGATGAATTAATATAATTAATGATGCCTCTCCAAAGAAACATTTGGAAAATATTCCTTCCTTCTAAAAAACAAATCATCACCTCATTAGGCAAATAGGGGCATTTCAAATGTAATACTTAAACAAAAGTGTGAACATCCATCTCTTTCTGGACATCCAGAACTATTTCAAATGTTCTTTTGAAGTGCTGGCTGGCTGAGCTCACCTGTGCCTCCTTGACTTTGGGGTGCGTGTGCAGGAACAGTTCGATCTCCGCTGGGTAAACGTTCTCTCCTCCTCTGATGATCATGTCTTTAATTCTGCCCTCGATTCGGCAGTAGCTGAACACGTCCATCGAGGCAAGGTCTCTGCAGGGAAAACATCACACTGAAATACTTAAAATACTAATTACATATTTATATACTTTCACATTCCACTCGATGCTTCTCACTCGCGCCGGTAAAAACTAAAGTTTGTGTGACGAGATCTGCAGTAACCGACCGCTTCCGCTCACCCGGTTTTGTACCATCCGCTTTTGGTGATGCACTCTTGTGTTTTGGCTTCGTCGTCCCAGTAACCCAGCATCACGCAGTAGCCTCTCGTCATGAGCTCCCCCGTCGTCCCCAGAGGCACCACCTGACCCGTCCTAGGGTCCACGATTTTAGCCTGTGGAGCGGACAATTACACATCAGTTGTAATACTTGATTCTCTTAAAAGGCTTAAAGAATAATTAACTTTAATGTAATTAACTTTTAGTGGAATAACATTGTTTTATCATTTAATTCCAACGATATTACTTGATGATAAATGTCTCTTTTTACACATAAACAAGTTTTTTTCTCTGATTTAACTGTTGCATTAAACACTGGTAATTGTTTTTGATTGACACTCCAGTTTATTAGGTACACCATTCTAAAATACATCACAAGTTAAAGTCTTATGTTACATTCAAGATTTCACTTTAGTAAAAGTTCAAAAGTATTAATAGCTAAATGTACTCGTCGGGCAGAATGGTCCCTTTCAGAGAGTCATATTATTATTACTCATTATTATCATTCTTCTTCTTTCTCTTATTGCTGTTATTGTTAATATTATCATCATTATTATCCTATACTGTATATCAGAGTATACGTTCACAATAATAATCATTACCTCCGCTAACGTATATTTGTATGTTCATTCTGTCTATCTTCATTTATTTGTGCTGCACTTCTTGTATGAAAAGTGCTGTAAAAAATATCATGATTAGAACACTATTGAGGCTTTAATGTGTAACTAATCTTTTAATGTTACAGCTGGTGGAGGTGGAGCAAATGTTGACTACATTGTATGTTGGAAAGTTTAATCTACAGCACTATATCATATTTAATAAACTGATAATAATGTTTTGTTTGTAAAATCTCAATATGTAAAGAAACGCAAGCTGTCAGACAAATGGAGTGCAGTAAAAAGTACAATATTCACCCCTAAGATATAGTGGAGTAGAAGCATAGAGTAACGTGAGATCGAGATACTCAAGTTATAGTACTACAAATTTGTACTTAAGTACAGTACCTGAATAAATGTACTCAGTGGTCTTTTTAGTCTGTGGTGGGAAATAAGTGTATAAAGTTTGTTGACAAACGTGTGTTAAATATTTGTTCCTCTTTTGGTTGTATGCATTTGACACAAAGTGATGATGTAATGGTGTCATCAGCAGGTTGGAGTACCTCTGTGTGTTCCGCGACGAAGCCGACGGTCTCAGACTTCCTCTCCAGGTTGTCTGTCGGCGACGGGCAGAACGTCACGGGGCTGTTCTCCGTGGTGCCGTATACAACCTGTCAATCACACAAACAGGAAGTGATGAGCAGCAATTCTTGAATTATACCCACAAACCAACAAACTGTAAAAAAAAAGATGTCTTTAATTAACTGATCATTAATAACCTAATATAGACTAAAGTTAATTTAAAAGGAGCTCATAGATTCAGAATTAAATTGCTCTTTTTCACTAAAAATGCTTTTTCGTTCAGAGCTCCACAAAAATACCAACATATCTTTTGACCGATTATTTTTCCATTAATAGTTTTTCTCTATAAAATGTCAAACTAGAAGTATGTCAAGTTGCAGTTCCATGTCTGTCTAAAATGTCAACACCATCAATTTATTCTATGAGACATTTGTGTGAAATTGTCATAATTCCAGGTGTTCCTGAGAAATCAAGTTTATAAGAATGGACGGACGGACAGAAAACCCCAAAACAAAACGTCTGGCATGAGGACTGTAAAGGCCTGTGGTTGAGCCGGACATGGGATCAAGGTGGTGGAGTGGGTGTGGATGAGGGGTCCCTCTGCCCATAATTCCCAATGAGTTGATGTCTTAAAACGTCTTGTTTTGTCTGACTTACAGTCCAGAACCCAAATTTATTCAGTTTACAGAGATATAAATCATTAAAAAGCAGCAAAATCTTCACATTGGCAAATTCTAAACGACTCAATATTATTTGAAAAAGTTGTCATTTCAATTGAACTGATCAAACAACAGAAATATTTAAGTATGGCAGTTGAGAAAATATACTCAGTTTAGAGCTGAAAGGCTCTAAAACATATCGTCCTCCACATCATTTCAGGGGGAAATAAAGTGCTTTTCCTGATAAGGGACTGGTGGGCCCCATAAAATATAGTGTTAACGTGCCCACAGATGCAGATTCAGTCAGAGGGACTGGTGGACAAACGGGGCATTTTAGAGGTGAGAACTTCACCTGGGAAGTGAGGGAGGGAGACGATGTTCCCGATAAAATGCCAGATTTGTTAAGTAAACTCTAGATTCCATTCGCCCTGGGTGGGTCCATCCATCTTCTCAATGCTGCCACCTGAAGCCAAACTGACCCGAGCCAGTCAAAGCCCTCAACCTTCCTTTCTTATTGAAAGCAGGTGTAACGAACACCAAAAGCTTTGTTCTGGTTGTGGCTCAAGTTCATCGTTCATTTTTTCTTTCCACAGAGACCAAAATTACTCAGTTGAAACCCGAGAGCCACTAAAGACCATTACATAATACCACACTCCATTCCAAAGGAAAGAATGCACGCAGGAATGTGAAGCGGCATCTGAAACTTTCCTTTGTATCTTTTAGCAATTGTTATGACCTGAAACAGCATCTCACGTCTTTGCCATCTGGAGACTATTAGAGGTTATAAAGCAGCAGCTCATTTTCCTTCCACCGCAGACTGAAAAAACAATAGAGACGTCTGGGAGCGTGAGCCCGACCTGCCACGTATTTTTTATTGAAACATTCACCTGGTAACACGTGCATCCAGCTAAACTTCAGCCCTTCGTTTAAGTTCTGCACAAATACAGGCAGCAAAAAGACAGTGTGTCCCGCGTCGTCTTCCTGCTCATTCAGGGTTAAATTCTCACAGACACTTGACTTCCTCTTGCAAACCTCTCACCCCGACAAGCCCTCCTCGGCTTTTTTTTCCCCTCAAGTGAACGTTATAAATAGTGCCGTGTGTTCTGTTGAGCGGCCATCCTCCTCTCAAAGTGCGTCGCCCGCCTTTCTCTCAGTCGCTCACCTTTTCACTCCTTCTCCCTCCGTCTGTTTCTCTCTCAACACAAACACACTTCAGTTTGACTTTTTTTCCTCAAAGATCTTCTCTACTTCCCTCTTGGTTGTTTTTTTACAGGATTTTTCCACTTCTTCTGCTTAAAAAAAGACCGGAAGACGCTTCAAGTGACTCCAACGTCAGTATGTGTTGTGTGAGTTGGTTGCTGCTGGGGACCTGCCTCCTGGTCCTGGGCCCCGCGGTGCAGGGCGCCCCGGGCCAGTGTCCCAGCCTGTGCCACTGCCACGGCGATCTTCAGCACGTCATCTGCGACAGCGTCGGGCTGAAGAAGATCCCCCGGGTGTCGGAGGTCACCCGCTTGCTGAACCTGCAGAGGAACAACCTGGGCAGCATCCCCACGGGGGCCTTCGGCGAAAGCAAGGGGCTCATCTCTCTGCACATGCAGCACTGTCAGCTCCGAGAGATCGGATCCCAGGCCTTCAAGGGGCTGAAGAAGCTTGTCTACCTCTACCTGTCCAACAACGAGATCAGCAGCATCAAGCCCGGCGCCTTCGAGGACCTAACCGAGCTCACCTACCTCTACCTGGACGGGAACCAGATCGGTGACCTCGCCAGGGGCATCTTCTCCCCCATGATCAACCTCTTCATCCTGCAGCTCAACGACAACAAGCTCCGGGAGCTGCGACCGGGGACTTTCGCGGGCACCAAGGACTTGCGCTGGCTGCACATGAGCGGGAACGAGCTGACGACCCTGCAGCCGGGCTCCCTGGACGACGTGGAGAACCTCGCCATACTTCACCTGGATAGGAACAGGATGTCCAGCTACCCCACTGCGGCCATGAGCAAACTGCGGGTGGTGGAGGAGCTCAAGCTGGGGAAGAACCCCATGAGGACCATCCCTGACATCGCCTTCCAGAGCTTTGGGCGCTACATGGAGAAACTACACCTGGGCAACATGGGTCTGGAGAAGGTCAGTCTACGGTTTTAATAGACAGACGAAGCATGATTTAAAAATCTGATGCAAAACATGTCGACATTCAAAGCAGTGGAAGCTGCTGCAGCTAAAAAAAAAAAAAGCCAAGCGATCTTTTATTTTCAACTCCATAAATAGCACCATAACTGTAAGGTACGATAGATCAAGTGCTCCTCATTATGTGTCAAAATATCCCACATCAATTCAACTACTTTTTTCAGACAGAAGGAAAAGGAAGTCATGCACGGGACATGACGGAGGGTAACTGTTTCAAGACAAATATGCCAAAAGAAACAATTGCAAGTGATTTCAATCCTCGGCATTCAATGAAATAGTTTAAATTAAGTTGAGAATAACAAGTTCATCTCATGAAAAAGGTCTCTGTGTGTCTGTCTTCATATTTGTTTATTTCTTTTGGTCTGGCGAACACGACTCGACTATATTTGTGTTCGTAAGTCAACAGGCCTTTTCCACACAGTATACGTCTGGACAAGTGGTTCAAATTCATTAAATCCAATTAGAAGCTGATCTTGTAACTGAATCTTCCAAACAGTGGTTGGTTTATGTGTTCCTGCTTCATCTCCATCCGTCTCAGTGTGTCCTGATAATGCAAACATTATGCTGCATCTTTGGGACGTGAATCTTTTTATCTCTCTAGATGTCTAGTGTCGATTTGTTGTGAACATAAAGTCGTCTTTATGGCCGTGGCTAAGCTCAACCATCACATGCAAAGTTACCTTTGGAAAAAAATAAAATGTAAAGGTCCGTTTAAAAATAATTGTCTTAATGTAAATAATCAACTGTGGGAAGTAGATTTAAACATTTTTCACCCGTCATGTCTTAATCTTCATCATGACATGATGTTCCGATATCAGAACCATGAGACAGATGTTTCCACAGCTGCCTGTAAAACATCCATCGGTTCATCCAGATCGTTCACAGCGTGGGTATAATTGTATACAATATAAGCTCTATGTTACACCACACACTACTTCTCAGACATTCCTGAGGGCACATTTGCTTCATACTTTAGGTTAATCCAATATTTGAGTGTACCTGTGCCACAGCATAGCGTTATCCCAAAGGGGAAAACTGTAAAATAACAACCTTCTCACGGTGGGACTGTGTGAGAGCCAGGTGAATGCAGCAGTACACGGCGAGTAGGGGGAGATTAGACCATTTTTCAACCAAACGCAGGTATTTTTAGGAGTGTTTTTGTTTGCTGGACCTCGGCCAAGCAGTTGCTCAGAGTCTAATTATTACACAAGTGTTATTTTCAGCAAGTGTGTTTTCTACTTGAGGGTCTTGTAAACAGGTCAGGAGGGGTGAGGAGACCGGTAAATAGAGGCAGGGTGTTCCACCGGTGCATGAAGAGGAGTATTTTTAGCTTGCTATCGCCCCCGGTTGAATGGACAATTGGGCCCTTTGCGAGCCTTCCTGGCAAAGAGACGACAGAGAGAGCGAAAAACACCTCGGCCACGCTGGAAGTCATCCATCTTCCATTGCTTAAAAATACCAGAACCCTCGGCTACTTGTTGTTCCACGGTGGAAATTTCCGAACAGCCTCATCTCCTCCAGACTCACATAAAACTACACCTTCAAAGACCAAAGCTCCTCTCTCTCATCCGTCCTCCTGCAGGAGACAAAACTTGACACGACGAAGACCTCGCACCTCTCTGAAGCTTTTAGCGCCCTCGCAGATGCGTATGAAGTAGAAGCGGGAAGAAAAAAGGAGTGCAGTAACAGATGGTGTTTACATAAGTGCTGGTGCAGAAGCAAGGATGAGAGGAGGCTTTCATGCCAGAGAAACACTGGCGGGATTCCCGCGTTCTGCATCTATCTGACGGACAGGATGGGTGTGAGCCATGTTTTTATACAAGCTAAGAATAGTTTTTGGAAGATGTGCATCGATTGATTCATGATTCCTTAAGGCGTTGATGCCCAGCTACACTTGTTGAAGTGTCCTTGGGCAAGAAACTAAAACCCAAATCATTCCCGATAGCTGACAGCTTGCATAGTAGCTCACTCCCATTGTCGAGTTTGTGAATGACTGAAATGGTCTATAAAAATGCAGCCATTCACCAAAACTAGATAGATGCACTCGGTGGAGTGCAGATTTCCGCCAGGTGTCTCTGCAACCACCACTGCTGTATTGTGTGATTGAAGGAATAAAACCCACAACTGGCTAACACCCTCGTCTAGACACCAACGTACAGCACACTTCATTCAAACTCAAAAACAAGCATGACGTATGCAGGCAATCGGCTCGAAGAATAAAACAGGCAATAAAAAGGTGTTTTGAGAAAGTGTGAGTCACCGCAACCACGAGATGTCCTTGAGCATGCAGCCACAAATGGCCACCCAAAAATATTAAGCAATTTGCTGCAGCAGAATAAGAGATTAGCAGTGGACAGACACAGAGGTGCACACACACTCACTCACGCACACAGCTGAATGCATGATCCTCCTGGCGGAGACAAACAGCAGCTCATGTACGGCTCCTCCCTCTCTCTAGTTCTCAGACGGTGCGTTCACCGGTGTGACGGCTATCAAGTCACTGAACCTGGACAACAACAAGCTTAAGTCTCTCCCCAAAAGCCTTGACTTCGGCACCATCACCAACCTCACCCTCTCCAACAACCCGTGGAGCTGCACGTGCCAGCTAGCTCCACTGCGCAGGTAAGGGCACTCTACAGCGTCACTTAGCAGCTTTGTTAGGCAGTGCTAAGTAGCTAGCACAAACCCTCTCTTATCCCCCTGGTTTTCTACCTGCAGGTGGATGGACTCTAGTCGCATTCGTCCGGACGCAGTGTGTGCATCTCCGCCTCACCAGAAAGGAAAGCAAGTGAGAGACAGCGCCTCCTTCAGTGGCTGCAGAGTCAAGCCGAAGAGAGCCAAAAAGGGCACGCGCCATTGAGCATGCTGCTGTGCAGGTAACCGCCACTGAAACACGTGACCCGGTGCTAACATCTTCAAATCAAAATACACAATGAAGGATGAGGGCGATATTTTATTTAATATGCTTGTTTTTTTGTTGAGAAAACACTCATGTCTGTGCGGTTGAATATGAAGCTGCAGCCAGGACGAGATTAGCTTAGCATAGCATAAAGACTGAAAGCTGTGGTCACAAACCCACCACCTCTAAAGCTCACTAACAAAAACTTTATATGTTGTTTATTTAATCCAAACAAAAAACATTGGACCATGGATTATTTCTTGGATATGAGCAGTGATTTAGTAGAGTTTACGGATTCAGCAAATTAGATAATTTTAAGAGTTTTGGAGGTGTTTTTTGTTTTTTTTTAACCTTCAGACAGAGCCAGGCTAGCTGTTTCCATGCTTTATGCTAAGCTAAGCTAACAGTCTCCTGGCTCGCTTTATATTTAGCGTACAGACACAAGAGTGGCCTCAATCCTCTCATTTAACTCTCAGCATAAAAGGTAAATAAGAACATTTTCCCAAATGCCGAACCCTTCCTTTAAAAGTCATTATTTTAGAAGGATATATTTGTTTGATTATCTTTAAAATACACACAACACTGCTTCACCTAAAGACAGTTATTACATTTGTTTACAAAACTGCCAAGGATTCAGTTTCACAATAAAATACTTTTTTAAAAGCCTCGAAATTCACCAGAGGCGTATATTTACTGACCTATTTTACGTCAGAGAACTAAACGTTCAAATCTCTTCAGCTTGTGTTTACCACATTATTTCAGACATCTAACCAAAAACACATCGAGGGAACAGGAAGTGTAAAAATGGCGGCTTTAGAAATGTTACTCATAAATCAGCGAGAGAAACCGTTGTTTGCAAAAACGCATCCAAATGTGAAACCTTCTTTATAAATGTTAGTTCAGTTAAATGTTTTGATGATGGAACCTGGAGGTTCAGTTTTGTTCCCCACTATTTGAGTCCCTCCTGCGGTGGTTTGTTGTGAAGGTTTTCAGCTGCACTTCTGTACAATGCGACATTGGATTCAGACGCTACCACACGAGGTTGGAGTTGGTTTTGGACCGACCCACAGATGGCTTTGAATGATTTTATTTTCTCTCTCTTTCTAAACCACAGAACTTTCTGTCCTCCCGTCTGAACTTTTCCATGTTGGCCCTGGGGTCCAGTACACCGAGTCCAGGTCATGATAGTCTTTGGGTTGGACGGCAGACTTTGTTTAATTTGGCTGCTGATTTTGTGTCTTTTCCTACAGGACACGCCGAAGGAGGAGCCCGTCCAGGTGACTGGCTACACATGCGACGAAAAGCAATGCTAACTCATTCTACTTCAAGACTGTCCATCTATTCATCTGCCAAATAATGTCACTAGTTTAAACACATTGATGTACACACACTTGCTCTCTCCGTCTCCAAAACACATCAAGAGCTTTATGGACCTGAGACGTAACCTTTCTCTTTTGATTATCATCTATTTACATCAAAGACATTCAGGTAACCACCAAAATACAGGACACATTCGAGTAAATGAAGGGGCATGTTGTCTTTTCATGGTGCATTCAGGATCTTCAGGATAAACCGTGAATACAAACAGTCTGAATGTTATGAGGATGATGGTCAATAAAAGTTTCAATGTTTTTATTAGCATGAAGATAAACTCAAACCAGATGAGCTTAAAGGAAATATTCTTAGAGAGATCAATACCACTCTTAGGTTTGGAAGCTACAGCCGGTAGCTTAGCTTAGCATAATGAGGGAAACAGCTAGCCTGGCTCTGTCCAACTGTTACAAAATACTCCCATCAGCACCATAAAAGCTCATTAATTAACAAGTAATATCTTGTTTATTTAATTCATACAAAAAGTTGAAAGGAACTCTTTCCACACACTCATTTGATCCACTAATGATGAAGAGAATAATTATTAGTGCAGCTTTAATATACTGGACATGAAGCCACCTTTATTTTGGTGTTTACCTGTGTTAAAAATTAATAAACAATGGCTCTAAAAAATGCTAAAGAGGCAGAGAAACACATCTTCCAAACCACAAAACAACAATCAGTTGAAGAAGACGCTTAAAAGACAATAAGACTTTGAAGATGTGGGTCGGCTTATTAGATGAATCAATCTACAATCTGCTTTCTTTTAGCATCTATGAAACTGGATTTGGTTGTTTTTTGTTAAGAAGAAGTTAATCTATTACTAGATGTATACGTTATTCTGTCTTCACTTTAATGCAAAATCTTAATAACAGACTAAACATTTTCTCAAACACTTCACTGATTTAAATTGTAAAGAAAGAGTGAAGAATTTCAGCTGGGAGGGTTACTGCCTGTTCTGCATATCTATATGTATATTCAATATCTTTACATTTCCTTGACTTTTGGAAGTGGTGGCAGGTGTTCACATCCAATAAACCTTTTACAAAATCAGGTCTCCTTTTTATCTTACATACTTATTTACTTTACTTCCTTTACTGACCAACTGAATGTTCAGGCTGTTGCTAAATCTAACGGACGTTTCTCCAAGGATGTGTCTCCCCCTGGTGTTTGGAAGCTGAACTGCATCATTATGTGAACTAAACTATAACAACAACAGTATTCTGTGTCTGTTAATCAACTCACCGTTATTTCCTTGATGCCCATCACAGAAATGACCTTCTTCACGAGATCTGGAGGACACGGGGAGCCTCCCATGACGCCTACGGTTACACAAACAAATAGAAGCGCATGTAACCTGAGAACGTTTATGGAAATAGTCTCAGACAAAAACTAACTAACAGGAAAAAAGGCTTTACATCATTGAAAAGGCCCCTTCTTTTATACAACAGCAGAATATCAATCTTTTTCTCACCTGCCAGGACTGACGACAAGTCATGTTTGGCCACTTCCTGCTGGCTGACCATATCCACAAACATGGTGGGGGTGCCGTAGATGAAGGTGCACCTGTGAGGGAAAACAGACAAACATATCAGAATGCATAATCTTCACTTATAAAAGCAAAAACCGCAAAACGTATGGGCATGTCTTTATTTTTCATTTCAAACTCAAAAACATTATTTGAGGCAATAAAGGCTCTCAAATTCAAAAGTTAAAAGTTAAAGCAACCATGGCCGACTTTGTGAAGATTATGCACGTGCGGTGCACATTTGCACACTCTACATAATGTGCCCGAATGCTTTGATTAGTTTCTTACCAATTCACTTCTATTTACTGTAAAAAAAAAACAATTTATTGAGAAAAAATGCATTGAAGTGAAACTTCAAAGAGTCCGTTTGTGGTGCCGGGAAGCTCTTCTTCTCCGTTGTTATGGTGCTGTGTGACTTAGGTCAAAGGCAAAGTTTGACATTTTGGGATGCATGTCTATTTGCAGAGAGTTAGATAAGAAGATCAATATTTCCACACGTTGCCTAAATATGAAGCTACAGCCTGCAGCTGGTTAGCTTAGCACAAACACAGTTGAAAGAATACCGACTGTTGATACAGTGACGGGGGTCAGTGGGGTTTATGTCTTTATATATTTATGTTTTTCACAGTCGAGTCTTAACAGTGAAGCTGACATCAATAAATGTCACACCTGTGCACTCAACGTTTGAACCTTTGCCCCAATATTTCTCCACTGTGTTACCTTTTAGCATAAAGGTCCACTGCATCATCAAGGCAGTGATAGTGAAGACTGATCCAGACATTTGAATTATGTTTAAATAAAATATATACGTCAATCTATGCAGATCCTTTAGTGTTCACAACTGCTTAATGTGTACACTCTGGTTGAATTATTCTAACAGTCCAAAAGAAATCAATGGTGAACAGAATATTAAAAGTCCAAACAGCTTTCTGTTGAACAGGTTTCATACGGTCTTTCTGAGACTAAATTTTACGGACTTGGCGAAAGGATTTTGACATTACCTTTCGCTCTCCAGAGCTGCTAAGTTGGCCTTTCCATCGTACCCCGCAGAGGGAAAGATGGTGGAAATGCCATGGACGGCCATACACAACCCTCCACCCACAGAGCCGAAGCAGTGGTACAGAGGCACAGGGAGACAGACACGAATGTTAGGCTGCGGGACAAAACCAGGAGACAAAAGGGTCAAAATATTGGACAACGGCGAGCCTCCAACTTTGTTACATGTTTCAGTGCAAATATACTGTACATATATACACACACTGTATATATATATATAACAAACTTTACTGAAACAGGGGGAACTAGTGCATTTGTTGGGGACTATTTTCAACAACAGACAAAGACAAAAAAGAAAATGTACGTGAAGAACAAACTGCTGACAAGATAAGTTCAACTTTATCCCTGTTAAAATCATTTTAGTTAAAAGGTGCCTTTGTGCTTGTTTGTCCTAGCTATTTTCATTGTCATTGATTGTCATCAAGTGCATTTGGTTACAAGTATGTATTTGTTATTTTTCAATGGTTTTATTTCTTAATTTTAAGAATAAAGAATCTCAGGAAAAATTCTCAGAAAAGGGCCCAGAAATAAACATTATTTGAGTCTCTTTGTAGTCATTTTGAGTCTCTTTGTAGTCATTTTGTTTTGCTCATTTTCATACTTTTGTACTAGTGAGTCTCTTTGTAGCTGTTTTGAGTCTCTTTGTAGTCTTTTATGTTTCTTTGTGGTCGATTTTTCAGTCTATTCTTGGTTGGTTTGTGTCTCTTTGTGTGACACTTTGGGCCCCTGGGCCTGAGCCCCGATAGGCCTGTGTAGTAATGAATCCACAAACATGAATTCCTTGGATGTAAGATATTAGTCCAAGGGGAAAGCCTAGAGCAATCTCAGAACATAGTCTTTAAAAAAGAGAATTAGTGCTTTGCTGTCATAAAGTGCTGGTGCAGAATGGGGAAGCCATTTAGTAATTCTGTTCTGTAGTTAGTGCTGTTGAGAAAAAGAGATGTTTTAGCTTTTCCTGAGGGAAGCATTATTAAGAGGGGCGGCTGCTGCTGCTTGGAGTCCTGTGGAGTATTTTTAGGTCTCGTAGATGTCAGAGATGTGAGTGAGTTTGCAGCTGTTGATTTTTAAGGCGGAGCAGACAATTCTGTCCAACTGCTTCCTCTGCTGAGCTGTGGAGGTACAGAAGCACTTTCTATCAAAGCTCTGTAGAGCTGCAGATCAAGTTGTCGTCCCATTTAAAAGAGGAGGAGATCGTTTTTCAGAGGAATGTGAGGCTGTCCACCTCCAGGCCGTTAATGCTCAGTGGTGGGAACTTTAGTTTTAGTCAACCATCTCATTGTAGAGGCCTGTTAACCACCTTTAAATATCACTGAACTAATCGTTTCTTCATGGTATCATTTAACATTCTATTGATTACCATAATGTGTTAAAGGATACGGCTGATGGTAGTTTATATTTGTCTTATTGTCAACAACTTGTGTTAGTCCAGGTTCAGTCATTTCCTGCTGATAACTGTAGTTGTTATCACATTTAAACAAACAAGAGTAAAGTGTGTATTTGTTAGGGACTATTTTCAGTGGTGGATTAATCCACATGTGGCGCTCTAGTGAGTATTTGTGTGTGGCATTGAGTCAACATAAACAGTGAGGCTCATTCATGTGTTTTTAATGGAGCTCCATGGCTCAGAGGAAGAAGAAAGATATAGAACTTTTGTCAGTAGATACATTCACTGTTGGTTTTGGTCTGTTTTGGATCTAATGTATGATCAATTTAGTTAAACGTATACCATACCACCCTCAAACTCACTTCACAACTAGTGAGCTCTCTAAATCTGCTGACGGGTCAGAAGAGGTTAATGAAACCTGTTTCAGGTAAAAGACTCACTCTCCAGGTGTACCCCAGTCTCTTCCCCACAAAGTAGGCGTTGTTGACGATGTTGTGATGAGACAAGGTCACGCCCTTTGGAGCTCCAGTGGTTCCCTGGTAACACATGATTACAGAAATAAATCGCCGCATTTAGAAAGCCATAACAATGGATGGACACAGTGTGTAGAGGTGACTCTGATAGTAAAGGCCGATAAGCTGAAAACCGTCCGGTTTTGATCGCTAGCCGATCGTTCTGTACATCAAAAAATTCCAAACTATCCCTTTAAGGTCAGCAGGAATTAGCAACGATTACCGAAGTGAACTGGATGTTTATCGGGTCGTCAAAGGAGAGCTGCTTCTGCAGGTCCTGAAGCTGCTGCATGTACCGGCTGCTGCCGGCCTGCATCACGTCCTCAATGTGGAACATTCCCGGTTGTCGACTATCCAGGAGGATCACAGAGCGGAGGTCTGGGAGTCTGAGGGGGGGGGGGGGGCCAAACAATTGTGGGGGTCATGTTTTGAAAACTAAAGAGCTTCAAGTTACACTTTAATATTCACTTTGACTCGTTCACTCTCTGTTTAAGCAGCGTGTTACTGTTCAATCCATGTATCCTGTGTGACAACCCCTCCCTTCCACCAGGGGTCTGCGTCCTGTTTCCTGTCAGCTTGTCTTTCAGGATGTTAATCGGCCACTGATGGGCGACACCTGAGGCTGGGTTGGTCCCAGCTATCAAGGCTGCCCCTCTTCTTTGTCTGGCTCTCCTCTCAGACTCTTCTTGACTGACATGGCTGCTGCTTTGTTCGTTAGTGTTGTCAGTAATCGGTCCTTGTGCTCCTTTTCTTCTTTAAACGTTATGTACAGCACACGTTTAATGTTGTTGTGAACAGCATTTGTTCGCCGTCGGCACGGTTCTTCTGAAAATGCAATTTCTGCCCAAGTATTCTGCAACTTCACCAGGCATCTGTTGCGTGTTCTTCGTGCCTTTAAGGTTCTCTTCGACGTGACCATATGCTCAGAGGGCTTGTCTTGGTTCTGTTGTCTTGGGTAAGCTGAGTTCTTTGCCACAGCAGTTCATTAAACATAAGACATCGAACTCTGTCTGGTGGTGAACAAGCCGTCCTCGTCGCTCCACGGGGTGAAAAGAGAGCGCCGGCATGTTGCCAGGAAGGCGGAGCTTTATACTGGAGCACCGGGCCCAGATGTCTCCAGTTGTGATCACCACTACCTGCTGGCTTAAAGGAACACAAACAAGTAACCAAGGCAGGGCACCGTCGGTTAGAACGATAAGATGCTCCTTTTCTGACTTTAGTTGTTGTAACCGATTGAGGACTTTAAGAGCAGCTATGTTTTTATACTTTATTCAACTTTGTTCTCTGCATTTGACCCAGCCCTATACAGGGCGCAGTGGGCTGCTGAGAAGCGCCCGGGGAGCAGTTAGGGGTTCAGTGTCTTTGCTCAGGGACACTCTGGCACAGGTCTCGTAGCAGCCGAGGATCGAACAAATAATGTTGTCATCAGACGAACTTCATTCCTCTTCATCCTCGCGCACATTTTTCTCCAACCTCGTGTCTAGGGGTCGCTCCAGATCAGCAATGCATACGATGATCTCCTTTCTGAGTTTTTAGTTTGTATTCTTTAAATAAATGTCTATTTATTACTTTTATCACTCGTCTTGTCTCACTTTTCGTTACAGCCTGGGAGCCGGGTTGTGATACCTGTCCAAGTTACTCATCGTTCTGTAAATGTAGAATCGGGACTGTAGCTTGAATGTTTAGCACATTGAGGTCAAGAGTCAATTACACCGGCTTGGCCCCATTCCCCTCAAAGGAATGTTTCAATTAGCACAACAAAAACCTGTATAAAGGCCTCGTCACACCAGCATTAAAAAAAACAGCAAAGTTTCCTTCGAGGGCACAGAGATCCAGGCAGTCCAAAATCTGAGCTAATGTAGATTATTAGCTGTGATGCACCACCAACGTTCGCCTCCTCTTTCAGACTCTGCTCCCCGAGAGAAGAAAGGTTAGCAGACATTATGAGACGCGAGTTGATGTCTCAAATATGGCACTGAAAAGTTTTGAATATTTTTACTTTAATACATGTCTTAAAAAAAAACGTGTTTCTAGCAACTCGTCTCGGTGTGATCGGTTTCTCCGGCAGACATTTTTGGATGTGGAATATGTGGGTTTGTGTGTGTTTGCGAGACGGTAACCTGTGTTTTTGATGCTTCTATGTTGTGTGATGGTTTCTCAGAGGTTTTTTAAAATGTTTTGTTATTCCGCCAATTGTTTGGAGCACCTGATGTGAGACACATTTTTTGTTTGAACGAAAAAATAGTTTTATCTTTTCTGTGTAGAAATGAGACTTTTGATAGTTTTGCAGCAGCTCCATGACTCAAACATACAGAACAGTGAAAGAGTTCAGAGCGGTGAGGATGACTGGAGAGCACCAAGTAGCTGTACCTGGCGCTCCTGATGTCCCCCGGCGTAGACGACTCGATCTCCGGACATAACTGCTTCAGCATGTCACTGTACTTCTGAGTCCTGAACTTTGCGGGGCACGCTACAGCTTTACAGCCAGACTGTGAACAGAGGACCCACCTCAACATGATGGAATGTCTCAACAGAAAAAAAAAAAATACAGGCGCGTAAAAGTCACCCACCTTCCGCAATGCGAACTCCACCTCCTGCACCTGGTACTTTGGGTTCACAGACACCTGTTGAGGAGTAAAACCATAAACAGCTGCTCATGGACAACAGACGAAGTGAAAACGATGTGTGTGAAAAACAAACTGCTGAAGCGAGAAGTCTGACTTTATCTCTGTTTCACCAACATGATTTTAGTTAAAGGAGCCCGCCAGCTTCATTACCTTCCACTTTGTATTGTGGACTACTTTTTAAAGGCAGACACACATAATGATGCGTGTCAGCAGTTTGTTCAACTTCAACTTTATTCCTGTTAATGTTTGTTTTCACCAATATCATTTTTGTTAAAAGTGACCGCACGTTTGTTTGTCCTCTACTTTTTGTAACTGTTTTCTAGGGCTGACCCCCCCCC
>NW_022280034.1:1733000-1799751 GCF_004355925.1 Anarrhichthys ocellatus | reverse complement strand
TTTTTTTTTTTTAAGCTCTTTTCATGCTGAATGACTTATTTACAAGACAGTAATAAGTACATCTCTGGTAAACACAATAAGTCTTACTTCTCCACTGTGAACCACAATTATAAACTACTGAACTTCTTTATTTTCAAGATAGATTTACTATATTATATTAATATGTAGTTTTTTTTCAAACAAACAGGAGGAAATAGTGCATGCGTTGGGGACTAGGAAGGAACATGTCACCCAGTGCACCACTGAGGCTCTTTGATGTGTTTTTAATGGAGCTCTATGTCTCAGAGGAAGAAGAGAGATCATCTTTCTGACGGCATCAATTTAGAGAACCAATACCATTTTTCTCTCGTAACGTTTTTTTGCCTTCTTTCCATTGCACTGTGCCGTAGCTGTGACTCACCAGTATGATACCAGCTCTGGCTGTGGCGAACTGGAACAGGATCCATTCATAAGTGTTGGGTCCCCATATGCCGAGGCGGTCTCCTTTCTGCAGTCCAAGAGCCAGCAGCCCCGCTGCAGCCTGATCCACCTACGGACACATGAACAGGTTCAACATGTTTGTTGAAAAGAAGGTAACAGAATTACAGCACGCAGAGTTTCCTTCAAGCAACACACCTCCAACCTAACAAATAAAGGAAAGCACAGCAGCAGCAGTTATCAGAGTCTTCCTACTGACGCTGGACAGTTTCTCAGTGCTCGCACAATAAATGGCAACATACAAATAATGTAAATAAAGAGTATATCGATATAATGCTAGCCTCACCCTGGTCCTCTCTGGGAGCCAACACCGACACCACGCTGCTGGAGACCCAGGACATATTGCTGGACTCGCTGGAGGGAAGGGAGGCACGGGAGAACCAGAACCAGGACTGAGAGGGGCAGACTGTAAGACCCTGCTGCAGTAATGAGAGGTTTTCTAAAGAGACTCTGGTGCTCAGAGACACTACTCCAGAGGGAAAACCAAATTCAAGATCAAAGTTCCTCTCAGCAGCTACTAGATTACCGATAAATATTTATACATAGATATATTTATAGATGGCTAGTTGGATAGATGTAAAGTATCATGTTGTATTTAGCATATAAATAATAATACAGCAGAGCCCATTTATCAGATGACAGCTGATATCTGAGCGCTGTTTACTCTTTGTGCAGGTTGACGACACCAAACTGATGACGATTCCCCTTTGACTGTGTGAAAGTTTACAGACTGAACACGACTGTGCATGCAGGTGACTCTCAAGCAGCACTTTGTTTTACACGTCATTGCATTTCTGTGAAAAAACGGCACACTGGAAGCTCCAATATTCCTTTAACCTACAGCAGACACAGTCAGCTGTAACATATAGAATATGTCTGAGGACAATAAATAATGTCTAAAGACAGTTGGGCTTTTTGTAAAGTAATGAAATATAGATTATATTTCTGTCTTTCTTGTTTGTCTATTATAAAAGACAATTATAAAATATTCGTCAAAGAAAATTACAAAACTAAAAAGTAGTAAAAGGAGTATCTGTGTGTTACTTCAGAGTAATGATTGTCTAACTATGTATAGAATGAGTTGTTAAGTTAATTACTGACAGGAGTGTTTCCACTGGTGTGAGGGTGACATGGCATTTATCTCCCACCACACTTTTACAATCAGTTTGAGTTTATGTCTTTAAACAGAGTCCTCTCACCGTCAACCTGCCAAAATCCAGCTCTCATTGATGAAAAAGAAAAAAATAATGTTGGTGTACTCTTCTAGGTTAATTGTCACTGTAGGTGACAGCAATGAGCTTAATGAGCAGCAGCAAGGTATTATTATTAATACTACTATCATTTTTTTGGCCTTCATTTTGCCTCTCCGGCTTCGTCCAGGCTTACGGAACCCTTTGATCGATGGAGCTTAATAGGATCAGATGAAATGAGTAAAAATCCTTAAATTACATTTGATTTATATTATGACATTCACCTAGAATAATTACATAATTTCAATCAACGGACACAATTAAGTAAAGATGTAAATAAAAGGACCCTTCCAATAAATGGGATTAAGGATTTGGGTTTAGAAAACATGGATGTTATTAATTAAAGCCTCCTCAAAATCAAAAATGTTTAGTCTCCTTGTGAGAGATCTGATACTTCAAACTTTCTCTCACTTTATATGGATGTAAAGCAATATGTGGGTTAGCAACAATAGCTTTCTGTATTTCATTTGGATTCGCAAAATACAAAAATTGTTAAAACAGACAGTCAGAGGCTACAGAATAAGAATAAGAATTAATGTTCCTCCCAGGACTTTCACGTTTAGCTTCAAGAGCCAAGTTTAAAGTTTTGGACCATTCGTAAAAAACATGCAAACATGGCTGCAATTTATAGGTTTGCGTGTAGGCTTTCCAACGTCCAACCTCGACCAATCAACATTGCCAGATTGACATTCATCAGTTGGAGCTGGAGGTTACACACTGACTGTGGACACACAGTGTACTTTGAGTAGAAAAGGCTTACATCCTGCTGAAGCTGTGCAAAGGTCTTGCGGACTCCGTCTTGTAGGAAGATCACGGCCTCTCGGTCGGGCCAGCGCTCCACGGTCTGCAACAGGGACTCTCCAATGGTGGTGTGGAGCAGAGATGTGGAAGATGTGCCGTGGGCGTAGCTGGTGGTGAGAGTCGGGATGATGGGTGGAGATTCCACATGAATGCCACTGCAGGAAAACAGGAGTTAGATGCATTCAGACAGTGGCAGCCGGTTGGCACAAGTCATATAAAAGTTCTAAATATGCGTGCAGAGGCAGGAAACCACAGCATACTGTAGCAGTGTGGAGTACCTCAACACTTTTTGATCACGTAGATGACATGTAGATTCGTAGATAAAAGTAAATGAAATTACTGAATTTTAAAAAGCTGAATTAAATTACCATTTATAATTACTTTTTTGTCATTTCTGCACAACAAAAGACTTAAAAGATTATCAACAAAAAGTTGCCAATTAATTTTCTGCAATTAATTAATCAATGAATCCACTTAGTGTTCAGGCTCTACCCGCATAAACTGTTGGGTAGAGCAATTTTGGGGTCTTGCTCAAGGACACATCGACATGCGGCTAGTGGAACCGCGGAACCAACCACCGATCCTCTGAAGGTCGGCCCTGCTCTCCACTTAGCCACAGTAGTTTAATTTACAACAAAATATCACATTTTATAAAACTCTTTTGAAAATCTTAATTGTAAAAACAACTAAAGCTGTCAGATAAATATAGCGGAGTACAAATTACAATATTGCCCTCTGAGATGTAGTGGAGCAGAAGTAGAATGAAAAGAGAATACTCAAGTAAAGTACAAGTACCTCACATTTGTACTTAAGAACAATACTGAGTTCACTTATTGTTGAAGGCATAAAGAGAATGCAAGGGCTGTAGACATCAATCTAAACATCTGCACAATAGCCTGGCTATAACATGTAAGCACTATATATATCTATGTACTGTATATACATACGTACATACAGGTCTATATAGTCTTGTGTTGGACCTCACACCACCCTACAGGGGTCTCTTTAGTGTCCCGTTCCTTCCGCCTCTCAAAGCGCTTTTCTATTCGAATATTTTTGTTATTTATATGATTTGCACACAAACACAGCAGAGGAATAGCTGTTAAACATAATGCACAGTCGAGATTGTGCAATACTGATCATGGGTTTGTAGAATAAAAATATTTTTAATCAATCATGTGATCTTATCCAAGCTGCTGTTACATAATCAAAACGTGACCGACCAACGGATGAACTTTATATGTTTTTAAGGAATACCTTAAATATCCAGTATAAGTTGCCTCTGCAGCCATGTGGACTTTAGTTATAAACTAAAGTGGTCTCGACTCAACATAATTCCCTTTTCTCATTTATTGCATGATACATATTGTATGTGACTCACCGACTCGCTGCAGATAAGCCTGGATGATGCGTCCATGGTCTCTGCAGAAGTCCTAAAGATCTGGAAAAGACACAGCTGCTCCGAAGAGACTGGGAGCTCAGCACAATCCTAACGATCATTGTGTTTCGCTGCAGCTCACCACGAACCTGCACACAAAAGCTTCAGATTGTTCAAATAAAGTCAAGGAAAACTCAAAATTTAACTGCGGGCAATGCACAGTTGTTATAGTAGAGTGGAGCTCCTTCCTCGGACTTTGATCCGCCCCCTCCAGCGTGGACAGAATAGTTTTCTCTGCGCCTCCAGCCCCGTCCCACTGTGGTAAAGTCATGCCTCACGTTGCGTTGCGATGCGTGTTTATACCAGGCATTACGGTAAGAACTGACTTGAAGATAAGGTCACAAGCATAGTTCACATTTATTCAATAAGTCAGTCTGTCAATGATGAATAAATGAACGAAAAAGGAAACAAATAAATACATAAAGGAAGCAAAATGGAGATTGAAACAAAATCAAATCATCACGAATCACGAGTCATGCACTGCAAGAAAGACGTCATTTAGATTCACCCTCTTATTAATAACCCAAATCCAGACATGTTTTAACACATACAAATACTCTAACTAGTTAAACATTTAAATTACCTAACTATCCAAATTATCCGAACACTTAATGTCAACCATCCAAAATTCTAAACGCTATCCTTTTATTTTGTTATAGTCTTTTATTGTGTTTATTGAAATGAATCACACAATTCAAAATGCTTAGGAAATAAAAGATTGTATTTTCATTTAAATATTTGCATTGATAAAAAAAACACTTTGGGTATTAGCAGATATTATAAGCTGCTTATAGATACCTAAAGGAAGTTAAACAGGTCAAATCTCTAATGTCTTTTGTATTAATGTGAAAACATCTTCAAACAGCTGGATTTATTCACATCTCTAGCAGAAAACAAAATTTTACAAGATTACCTTTGAACACATCATGATAAAGTTATAATTTATCATACAGCTTGATTACATCAAAATGTAACTTAATGCAGCCTCCTATAGGACCATGTGTAGCTAACAGCTAACGCTAACTAGCTCTCCTCCTGCACATTAACATTTTACTCAAGTAAAAGTGCAAAATATCATAAAAGTAAGTATCTAAATCCGTAGCGGAGGAATCTTTATTTTTGAAACACTGGTGACAAAAAACAAACATATTTTTCTTCTCAAATGAAACTTGAATTCATAAACAAAAGCAAATCCTGCTTCTATTAAATACACTTGATGGTGCGGCTACTTGGTCTGGTCAGTAGATAACCGTAGCTGGACTATTAGCTGATATTAATGATTCTTCTATGTTCTAGCAGTTAGAATTACGAGACAACACTCGTTGCAGCTAAAACTCGTGTAGAAAACAGTAAAACTTAATTTATCGAGCTTTACTGAACAGCTCCTCCTTCAAACGGTGGTACCGCCCCCTCTTGGCCATGAGTTCTCGGTTCGTCCCCTCCTCCACGACGGCTCCCTTCTCTATGAAGACGATGTGATCCGCCTTCTCTACAGTCTTCAGCTGATGAGCCACCACCAGGACCGTCCGACCGCGAGCCAGAACCTCCTGCAGCACCTGAGCCCACGAAGCCCGACAGAGAAAGACACAGTTACTGGCTGAGGATGACGGCGATGTTAAAACGCTATTATTAAACACAGAGTCGTCCTCCTCTCGTCCCACCGTGACTGTGTCTTCTTTACTTACAGCATGCTGCACTTCCACATCCAGTTTGCTGGTGGCCTCGTCCAGTATGATGACCTGCGGCTCTCGAACCAGAGCTCTGATGATGGCGATGCACTGCTTCTGTCCTTCTGAAAGCGCTCCACCACATTCCCCGACATCTGTGGAGACCAACACACGGAAATAGAGATTATTCAGATAATAAAAACCGTCAATCATTACTGAAATATCACCCGTTACACCAGTGTCTCCCAAAGTTGTTTTCTGCCGAGCAACTTGACAAACCATAGTGACCCAATTCACAACAGGCCTCATCTATAAATCTATAAATCATAACATGAGCGTGTTCAGTGTTCCTGAACCATTTTTACTGACATTCCACATCAACTCATATGATCTTGAATAGGTAAACCAGGCATTTAGAAGAGATATATACGTTATATGTTAAATGCATTTAGGAGGAGTTAACGGGCTATCTCATTCTTTTCATTCCCTCTCATCATGTAAACAAACAAAATGAACGTTAGCGTTTCATATTAAATAAAATGTTATAAGTAGAACACTACGAACATTCCGACTGGCTCAAAGTAGTACTGCAGATATAAATGTTAAATTAAAGACTATTTATTAGAGCGACCCTAAATAAATGTGCTGCGACCCACCGGTGGGTCCCGACCCAGTGTTTTGCAGCGAGTGCATTACAAAGTACACGCCGGTGCAAGTTTTATCAACACAAAATGCATCTGCAGAAAGATTTCTTGTTTCTTTATGTCATCACTTCTATCCTACATTCACGGACTTGTGTATCTTCACTGTCGATTATGGCAGCTGTTCTATTTTAAGTTGAACCTACAATGTTGATTCAAAATAAACTTTATTTTCTTTTTACATTACTTCAATAAAAAGCCGGTGCCTCACCTCTCTGCCCTCATACTATGGTACAAATACATACATAAGAATAACATACTACGACTGCATCAAACGGAATATTAAAACAACACAAAGGCACCTTAGTGGCATTAAATGAACAATAAAGACAACAATAAAACAACATTAGACACTTAACCTCACACTTAATAGCATGAAAAAACAATTAAATGTGCTTTATGTCTGTATTTACAGGATATCTATCTTTTGTATATCGATGCATCCTTCCACACATCTGTACCTGTGTCGTATTGGTTCTCCATTTCAGAGATGAAGTCGTCTGCGTTGGCTTTCTTTGCAGCTTCCCTCACCTTCTCGATGGTGCAGTCCCGCAGGCCGTACTCTATGTTGTATCTCAGTGAACCAGAAAACAGCACAGGATTCTGGGATACAAGGGCCATCTAGATACATGGAGTTCAAACACACACCTGTGTTAGTGCAGTGCTGGTTGAAAGGATTTCATTTATGGTGTGCTTTGGGTTCAAATATATTTAATGTTTGTTTGATTAGAAAGTTGAAAAAAAGCCTGTATGCTATGACTTGTGTTAGGTTTTGGGGTGTAAAAAGGTACTTCAGTAAATAAACTTCACTTTCTTGAAACCATCTAAGCAAAAAAAAAAAAAAAAAGCCGCGGGCTGCAGCGCCTTTATGCTCTCCCCTCATTGGGAACAATTGAAAAGACAAAAGACGCTACGTGAACAAGATGCTATGTGAAAAAGACGCTATGTGGGCCCTTAAGCCTCCTTCCACTGAGCCACCGGTACCTTTTGATGGAGGTATTTGTGTTTGTAACGGTGCAGCGGCTCTCCGTCCAGCAGGATCTGTCCCTCTTGAGGCTCGTACAGCCTCTTCAGGAGGCCGACACAGGAACTCTTTCCCCCGCCGGAGGGACCCACCAGGGCTGTCATCTTCCCCGGCTGAAGCTCCATAGAAACGGACTGCACAGAATCACCAATCACGAGGATTTGGATTATTGTTTAATCTAGATATATTGATGCTGTCGAACCGCAAACTATAACTCTCGGTTACCTTCAGAGCTGGTTTGTCTTCGGGAGCTGAGGGGTATGTGAAGGTGACGTTTTGGAAAACAATTCTCCCCTCCAGCCTCTCAGGAGCTAACTGTCCCTCCTTCTTCCACTTTGGTGTTTTGTCAAGATAACTGAAGACTTTGGAGATGACGCCAACCGTCGACATCGTCTCTCTGTAGCAATACATAATCTCCTGTGATGAAAACAAGTCATCTTCATCAACAACAGGCATCGTATACTTAAATATGGGATGTATTTGTACCTCCGCTCACCTTTAAATTATTTGACATGGGCTTCTGGTACAAGAAGAAGGACACGAGGCTGCCGATGCTGAGCTGACCCGACGAGATGAGAGCGCGGGCCTGAACCAGCATCAGTATCTTTATCCCCAGACTCACCAGCTGCAGGAAACACAGAGAGGAAGCACTCACTTTGTAGTTTAACTTAAAACATTTTAAAAACATTTCAAGCACCAGAAATCACACATGCAACTAAAAACATGTTTGTTTTTTAACATTATTGGAGCAGCATATACGGTCCTGCTAGGAAAAGAAAATAGATGAAATGTTAGAGAAGACAACTACAAAAATACTCAAATATTATGAGATACTATGTCACAGTTTTGACTTAATAAGTTAAAGCCTTGACTTGTTATCTCATAGTTTTATATTACAGTACTTACTATTATTATTATTATTTTATATTATACTCGTATGGTCCTTGGATGTAGACCTCTGCCCTCTTACCCTCCGTACTAACAGGAAGACGGCGCTGTAGACTCCCGAACGCGTCTTCACGGCGCACATGCAGTCCAGAGCCTCGTTGTACCTCCTCAGCTCGTCTTTCTCTGCCTTGAAGCTGCGGACCGTGCGGATCCCGCCGATCGTCTGGTGAGCCAGGTCCTTGTTCTGAGCGTGGCAGTCCTGGATCTGGTCCTTCAGCTCCTGTTTGACAAAGACAGGAGACCACACATGAGCAGACTGATGCTGCAGTCGACACCTCGTCACAGTCTATCTAAAGTAGTCCAGGGGTCAGTCTCGTCACACCTACCTGAGACATGGTGATGTATTTCTTCTGCATGATGGCCAACAGTGGCATCTCCATGCAGGTGAGCACCGTGAGCTCCCAGGACAGGTTCAACATCACTGTGAGCATGAGGCCGCTTTTCACCGTGCTGCGAACCAGCGCGTTGGAGTTCAGCGCAACGGTGCGGCCCATCCGGTCCACATCCGAGTGCAGGCGGGAGGACAGACGTCCTGAGGGAAGGGGAAGGGGACAAAAGGCACTTTTTTGAGTTAGAGATTGGAAAAAACAGACATGGTGTGTGTTTACTGACAGCAGGACAGAGAGCAGGACTCTGTGTTTACATCATGATGCTTGGTGCTCAAACATTACTCAAAGCAGACGGACAATGTTATCTTTCTCATGTTTAATTCTTAATGTGAAGATGTCGGCCATATTATCTGCCCAGAGAATTGTTTTTGTTGCTGCTGTTTACATTCCTTATGATGCAAATTTAAAAAATGTGTTTGTTGTTGTTAGAAATGGGCTACAACTGAATTTCATTACGCATATATGGGTTGCATAATGACAATAAATGATCCTTGAACCCTTGAATTTCTCACCAGGGTTGTTCTCCTCAAAGAAGTGCACCTCCTGCTGCAGAAGGGTGTGAAACAGCAGATGCTTCAGTCTCTTGTTCAGTCTGGCCAGCGTGCACATAAATATTCCTCCTCTTAAGCCGGAGAACAGAGAGCTGTCAAGATAAGAGACATTAAAAATGATTATTTTATCAAATCCCTTAAACAAATCACATCTTTGCAATCACACAGGTGATTAGTAATCGTTGCATTTCATTACCTTCCAAGAGAGACGAGAGCCAGCTGTCCAATAGCATAACAGAAGCTGGTTTGAAGGACTGGACCTCTGTGCATATCGATGACCTTCCCCTGATACAATGGGATGAATGTATCACCTGTCAGGAAAGAGGAACATATTAGGAATACAGGAAATTATATACACCATGGTTCTGTGGTGTACGTCCTAATTTCAATAATAACCTTAATAATAATTGTGTGCCGTAGAATGTCCATATTTCACTTACAGATGACACCTAAGATGAGGAAACTGAAAGCTGCGATCAGGTAAAAGGTGTCTGGTTTGAAGTATTTCAGCATCCTCACAAGCAGCCGCTTGGTATCCAGTTTGACGTCGTCCTTTGTCAGTTCTGAACCACCACAGAGGTACTTTTCCCAAACCACGCAGGCCAGCGATGCGGACACGGGGCCCAGGAGCAGCATGCCGAGGTCAGGAGACGGTCCCGTGTGAGGCGTCAGGAGGACACGTCCACTTTCAAAGACGGGAGAGAGGAGGCAGAGGAGCGCCACCAGCCTGCGGAGCACAGCCTCCGGCCTCCCGTCAGTCAGCGTGACGGCGAAAACATGGAGAACGGCCCACTTCACGGCCCCGAAGGCCCACACACCTGGCAGCCCACCGCAGCCGGAGCTCTTCAGCTGCACCAGTCCGACCCACAGTCCCAAACAAAGCACCGCGTCGAAAATAAGAATGAATAACCCACGAGCTGCCACGTCCTCCATTTTCCTTTGGTGGACGACGAGACTGCAGGACGTTGAATCTGACAAAAGGAACGAGAAATGTTAGTTTACTGAAGCCTGTGGTGGGACGTAGAGAATTACATTTAATCAACTACTGTACTGAAGTACAATTTTGAGGTTCTTCTACTAAGGTATTTCCATTTTATGCAACTTTATAAGTCTTATAAGTCCATGTGTATGATACAATAAATAACATTACTAACTTATCATAAACAATGCATTACAAGTAAAGTACCGTAAAGGTCCTGCATACATAATTGTACTTCAGTAGAAGTACACAAGTATCAGGGAATAAAATATACCAAGTGTGAAAAGTAAAAGTACTCTGCAACCACATTATAATATTTATATTCTTTGTGTTTATTCAATATATAACAATACACCATATTTAAAAAACTGATGCTTCAAAGTACAGCTGTACAATATATGTAGTGGAGTAAAAATAAAAGTACAATAGTTCCTTCTGAAATGTAATGTAGTAGAAAAATAAAGTAGCATAAAATAGAAACATTCAAGTATATATAGCTCCAAGTTGTACTTAACTAAGTGCTTGAGTACATGAATACGAGTGTAAACCACAACACAAACACAGTACTTTAGTTAGTAGTCTGGTACAGTCTACTGATGGTAAAGTAACTAAGTACATGTACTCAAGTACTGTTCTTAGGTAGAATAGTAAGAAGTATAAAGTAACTAAATATATGTACTCAAGTACTGTACTTAGGTAGAATAGTAAGAAGTATAAAGTAACTAAATATATGTACTCAAGTACTGTACTTAGGTAGAATAGTAAGTAATAGTAAGTAGAAGTATAAAGTAACGTAAGTATAAAACAGACAAGTGGTTCGAGGTTGTACTTCATTAGTAAAAAGCACAAACGGTGACACAACATAAACATTGACTTCCCGTCTTTTCTGTTAGCAGTCTGGTGTGTAAATATGCATTCTGTTAACGTTAGAACGGTAACATTATGTTTTCCATGGCATGAATATGTAGCGTTAACAGCCTAAACACTCCTTTAACATTGAACGGTCGCTTCTGTCCTTGCTGCTGGTTAGCATTTAGCTAAACGAACCTGTCACGCATTAACACGTCCACGTGGTCCATGTTGAAATGATTTATCTTAATGACTTACGGTGCGTTTTCCCCCCTGAACCGTGTCCACTGTTAGCTAACTGTTAGCTGCAGACATGTATCTGTGTTACTTTCAGTTTCACTTTCACTTTGGTGACACGTTCACCTGTATCGACTCCGTGCACCTGAAAGAGGAGGACGCCACAGAGCAAACACGTGCCCTCCTCTTTTGGTTATTTTCCGTTTTTAGTTTTGATGGTTTGTAACCTCGACTCTTTGACGTCCTGTATTTAAAACTGCCTCAACGGCTGTCCGCCACAAGATGGCGGCAGTGTGCATCTTCATGAAGAAGCCCTCTTTCAAAACAGCCGTTGAAGAAGTACTCAAGATATGTTTAATACTAGTGAAAGTAGCAGTACCTCTGTGTAGAAATACTCTGTTACAAGTAAAAGTGCTGCATTCAAAATGTTACTTCAGTAAAATAATGAAACTTTACTTTAAGTATAATTTGTAGGTACTTGTACATGATTTGAGTATTTGAGTGCTGCTTTATTGCACTAGGTCTATTTAAAACAGTTACTCTGCAGATTAATGATACAAAACAAATAAATTAGGATATATTATAAAAGTTAAGATAAAATGACTAAAAACTAAAAGTGATGAAAACATCAATGCATCAATACTTCCAGTAATATAATATACATTATTCTGAAATGGGCCAATTCTGAAACTCTGCACAAAGTACTTTTAATTTTGATATTAAAATATATTTTGATGCTGACACTTTTACTTTAGTAGTTTAAATGCAGGCCTTTAATTTGTAACATAGTATACCCTGTAGTATTACTAATTTTAATCAAGTCAAAGATGTGAATACTTCTTCCACAAGTGCATATTAGAGTATACTGAATATTGTTGGACTGTAAGTATGGATGCATTCATGTGTTAATCCTTTTAATGTTGCAGCTGGTAAATGTGGAGCTCCTTTGATGTTTTTAATGAGAGCATGTACACGTGAAAATAAATAAAAACACAAAGACTTTGATATTCAAACATTTATTTCCCCCATCCCCCGATCATAATGTATAAATAAAGATTGTATTTAAAAAAAAGCTATAGTTTGGCCCAAAGCAAGACACGACCCTGAAAAGGACTAATAAATCCTCTCATTGCAGACACTTTACAGTTCATAACTGAAAACTGTGGATTTATTTTTCCGTCACATCCGACAGAAAACAATCGCTCTGTTCAATAATCGAAAGATAAGTCCGTCACATTAAACCTCTAATTGGGACTGAAGGTAAACTCAGGTACAGTGTCGTCTCCTCTGAAATACTCCGTGCTGCTGGCAACATGAAATCATCTGCTTCTATCCTCCTGAAAAGACTTTTCATTTCATCCTGTGGTAGTGAATGCACCAGCTCTACAAAAAGGCACTGTTCCATTAAGGAATGACAAGCGTGAGAAACATTTAAAAAAAAAAAAGTAGTAGTTATAAAGTATGTACATTCATTTTGTACAGTGAAAACAAACAGATTCAATGATCTAAAGCAACCAATACTCATCAACATGGGTGTAATGTGAAAAGGCCTACTGTAAAACTTCTTTAGTTATTGATATTAAAGGATAAGTCTGGAGATATTATATATGTTTCGCCCCCTGCTGGTCAGTAGAGAGACGTATACTTTAACTCTTAATCAAATGATTTCACCCATTTCTATGCTTGTTATTTCCTCACAACCACGTGGCCTACTATAAGCTCTTCGACAAAAGGAGCATGTGTGTAACTTGGCTTGACGATACAGATTGTGTGATCACAGAGATAAGATCAGCAGCATTTTTTTGCAATAAATAGTACAATCTTGTTGTAGCTGTAAGTGCACATCTGTTCATTTTGGATCTGACTTTGGTCAGACAGCACAAATGTGTTCACCGCGTTTGTTTCGACTTGCACCAGATGGCAGAAAAAAAGTAAAGTTTGCAACATCTGGTGCACCGAGACCCAAACATTAGGAGATATAATCTGCAAAAGCTGTCAGAGTCAGAGTGATGCGTGAGAGAGACGTTCAGATGGTGCTGATGTTCTCCGCCCCGTTGGACGAGGCCTTGTCTTTGTCTCCCTCTGTGGGGACGCTGCTGTACTGACAGCCGGGAGCCAAGTCCACGGAGGGCCTCGCCGGGCCGGGCAGCGTGGACGGTTGGCCCTGCTTTGACAACTTCCTGTCCTTCGAGTCCAGCCAGTAGAACGCCACTATGAGGAACACGGCGGCGGAGGCAACGATGGCACTGCAGACGAAGAAGACGTGGAAGTAGTGACCCGTCCTGTCGATCAGGACTCCTACAGAAACAAGAACACATTGTTAGATTCATGTTCCGTTTTTCTCTTGTTTTACTTTACAGGTCTTACGTTTCTCTAAAAAAAACTCCTCAAATGGAACTCATAAATTCATAGGAAGGTTTGTGTGTATATATGTATGTATGTGCAGGTGTATTTAGATATGTATTCACTACTTACTTAATTATTATTATTGCTGTTATTTTGATCATGTACCTTGTTTGTCGTTTTAAAGTGGTATTTATTTGAGGAAAAATGAATTAACTCTAATTGCTAGAGCAGTGGTTCCAAATCTGAGGAAAGCAGAATTGTGTGAATCCTTAGATGACTTGTGAAAATGGTTCAAATGAAGCAAGAGGGGGAAAATTTAATTAAAAAAATTAAAAATAAATATTTGGTTTAACGTGTCACAGCTGGAAGAGACACGCAACCAATCAAACATGTACATATTCCTTCAGCTTCAGGGGATCAGATGTCAAAACATTTGGGAATCACTGAGTGTTAGTTGGTGCACTTCAGGGGAATTTGTCTGCATGCAAATGTAGAATGGCCAAAGATTTGAAATGTAGTTTCACCCTTTCTCCCTCTTTTCCTACTTTATGATTAATAATACCAAATATTGATTTTGCAGGAAACTTTTAAAGGAATTATAATGAATTTACGGAACCAATAAAAAGGTGTAACTTTGCAAAAAAGTGTTTCTTTTTTTAGATTCAGTTGTGATCACATGGAGGAGCAAACCCAGTCAGACTCCTGTGTGACGGGATCTGGTTGAGACTTGTGGTTTCACTGCGGCCCGGCTGTCAGAAACCAGATAAACACGACGGTGCATAACCGTTATTTGAGACGAGGCCTCGTCTGACCTTTTCCCCGCTGAACTGAGACTCCAGAGTGAAGAGCAGACTCCGTACCTTTGTGTGAGCGTGGCGGCTGAACGGACTGAGAACATTGTGTTATTTACAGCGTTGGCCTCGAGCTCTCTATGTGATTTTACCGTTCACATAAAACACACAAGCACAAACATGGCTTTAAAGCACATGCAGAGACGCATACTGTTAAGAACATCTGCACACAATGTCTGTGACGTTTCTAATGTTCTTTGCATTCATTGGGGATTTGCACTGTATACAATATGCAGGTATCAATCCTTTTCTCATAAAGGCTGGGGGGGGGGGAGTTCACAGTGTTCACACAACAAAACCAGAGCAGCAACATATGTAATGTTGTGTATGTAATGTTGTGCATTCTCAACTAAAGGAAAACAAGATATTTGACTTTTTCTCTCACTTTCAAAGTGTTTTCAATGGGGACTCTGTTAGCAGTTTCATGTCAAATTCATAATTTCCTTTCGTACAAAACAGAAAAGTGCATTGACTTCTTGTTACCTGCCAGTGGAGGCCCGATGAGCAGCGTGACACTCTCCATGATGGCGAGCAGGCCCAGCGCCGAGGGGAAGCGGCTCATCTCCACCACGTCCATGAGGACGGTGTACATCAGGGAGCCCACCACGCTCATGGAGAGCCCGTAGACGGTCACGTACGCCAGCAGGAGATGGAAGTCGGGCCCGATGCAGCAGATGCTGTTACTGAGCCCGTTGACCAGCAGCGCCCAGGCAAAGACGTAGATGTGTCGCCCTTTGAACCAGGGCATGCTGAAGAGGACGCCAAAGGGCGGCCGCACCACGATGTTCACCAAACCCAGGATGGAGAGCAGCAGCGCGGCGCGGCTCTGCTCCATGTTGTTGGCCGTGGCATAGGGAACCAGGTAGATTAAGGGCACCACGAAGCCGAGCATCATCCAGGTGATGCCCACGGCGTACACACAGTAACGGGGGTTGTGGCACAGCTGGTCAAAGGCCATGTGTTTGCTCAGAGAAGCCACCAGGTAGCTCCACATCCGTCTCATCATCCCTCTCTCCTTCCTCTCGCTCTCCTCCTCAGGCGGAGGCGGTCCGTGGTTCATCAGCGGCTGGCCCCGGCGCTCGGGGGCCCGCAGGGGCCTCATCAACGCGCCGCACACGCAGCAGTTCAGCAGCACGGCGCCGAGAACGAGGAAGCTCCCCCTCCAGCCCAGCTCCGTGTGGAGGTAGTTACCCAGGATGGGCAGAGTGCACAGCCCCAGCGCCGTGCCCGTGGAGGACAAGGCGTTGGCGAACGCGCGGCGACGCACAAAGTAGTGGCCGAGGATCGTCACCGCAGGCTGGAAGCTGAAGCAGAAACCGAGTCCTGTGACCATGAAAGGAGACGTTCAGAGTGGGACGACAGGGGCAGCATTGCATTTACTGATTTGAAAGATTATGTATAGAAAACATGCACATATAGATGTTGCATTAATTGAATGACCAACTAACACACTTTCTCACATGGAGCAACATTAGCTTTCATGTTTTTGTCCCATTTTTCTGTTTTGGTCTCCACCAATCCTGAGAGAGCTGCTGGACGTCTCCAGCTGCTGTTTCGGTGGCAGGTTGCCGACAGTCGAATCATCCCGGGTAATAAATGAGCCGAATGTTTGCTGACCTGTGATAACCCCGGCGGTGATGTAGAGCTGCTCAACGGACTGGGTAAACGAACTGGCAGCCATTCCCAGCCCACTCAGGACGCCGCCCAACATGATTGTCGCCCGGCAACCGAGTCGCTCCACCAGCACGCTACAAAAGGGACCTGTGGATCAAACGTAATGCTCTTAGTGTTAATGCATACCGGAGCAGGAACCAGCACAGGGCTTACACCCGAGGCCTTGATCCTGCAGCACACAACTTGTGTTGAGCTGTAATCTGTACCAGCGCAATGAAAGCATGACTGAACATATGTTTGCTCTGTGTGTGTGTGTGTGAGAGAGAGAGAGAGAGAGAGTGAGATAGGTGTGTAACTGATGCATGGCAGTTGGCCGACCCATATAACTCTAATTCTGCAACGCCAGCAGGAAAATTTGCTGCATCGTTTCAGGGCAAATTCATTGGTTTCCCATCTCTACCGTCATCTGGCCTCATGATGCCTGAAGAGGAAGTTGCGTATTCTGAGGCCTTAGTGCTAAACGCATCGGGTATATTGGTTAAAAGGTCATCGAAGGGGGCACCGCCCTTCGTAGTTAGGAAACACTGAGGCTTATTTGATCCCGTTTGAATTGTGCCATGAATTTCACATATGATGTTTGTCAATTTCAAAGATTATTTTGCACGTCAACAAAGTTTTGTCGTAAAGCTGAAGTATCAGACTGTGAAAATACATCATTAGAAAGACGACACACCCAAAGAAGTGTCGTCTCTCTCTGAAGCTACGATGCGTTTCATACCAACATGTTCTCACGCCAACACGTCTTACTCCTTCTCTCTCCTCCTGGTCGATAAAAAGAGTCGCTGGATAATCGTTATTAAACTGTTAAAATAAATTGGTAAAAACTTGTATTATTTGGATCTATCCCTCCACCAAGATATCCACTTACACCTGAAAAAAACAACCAGTTTTTAATCCTTCCCACATAAAAGGACTCCTGGACTGAATTAGAGGGCTCGACTAACAACATTCCCTCCGGTTAGTGCGTTCAAGGGTTGGATATCCTGTCGTACCCTCACCACACCACACCACTCCACCGTTCCACTAGATTTAAGAGGAAATCGCTCCTTCTGCTTCAAACACAGAAACATGAAGGCATTCACCTCGATCCTCTAGATTGACTTTGTTTGCCTTTGCACAGCCAACACTACTCCCTGTTTAATGCAGGTTACATAACGCTCAGAAGAATGTGTGAAAGAGGAAGGAAGTGGACGTTATTGATGAGAGAGCGAGAGAGAGAGAGAGAGGGCCTCTTTGTGCACCACACTCAGGACTTGTGCGCTGACTAATGGATACAGGATCAGCAGACATTTGTGTCAATACGTTTGACACAATTGATGATCACCATGTTTTCAGTAATAGATATTCAGTGTATTTACGTTCTGTCCCATTCTTTTTGGTGTTTATACTATACTTTTAAAGTTTATACACTATTCGTCTGTGTAAATATAATCATTGTCAATATGAATTTGAGCAATGAATGAAGCAAATACTGTGCTTTTAAACCCTTAGAAAGTGAAACGTTCATATTTTACGTTTGCTAACATTAGCCACCAAAGCTACTGGTCGTACCAGAACAAGTTAGGCTGTAGCAGAAAACCCTCAGGGTATTAACCTATGAATATTAGCTTGGAACAATGGTGCGTTTCATTGTTCATGACTTCAACTTTTCTTCTGTAAAGGAGTCAATGTGCCATTTCATCTCTTAAAAATGACATAACGTCCCTTTAAAGTTTGCATAACCCTGAAGTCCTGATTTGTAGAACACTAAAGTCCCTGTGAGCTGTGGGTAACAAGCGAGCTACAGCTTCTCATGGAATAATCTTCTTTAAATCAACACCAACACAGCAAGACACTTTAAAGCCTGAACAAATCTCTCAGGTTTCACATTTTCCTCCAAACAACAGGTAGGAGCTAAAGTTACCCCAAAGTTAGGAGGCATCAAAGGGTAACTTAAATGTTACACACTGAATAACGTCAGCTAATAAAGACGTCACGGTAAATGAGGCGTGTACGGTATTTAAAGTTACACATTGACTAAACGGAGCCCAGTTGTCTACTTTACCTCCTGCGTGGAGCACTGACGTCATGATGGAGGGCACCCAGGAGGTCTCGCTGTTGGAGGCGTGGAACTCATTCTGCAGGTCGGTGTAGAAGATTCCCACGCAGGAGGGGAACGCCAGGGTCAGAGCCAGGACTATGATGGTGGCAGCCAGCACCACCCAGCCCCAACCGCCATCTGGAGCCGTGACTGCGCCCGTTGCGGCCGCCGGGTCTCCGCATTCACCTCGCTGCATAATCCCCTCCTCGGATTCACAGTCGTTGGCCTCTTGAACTTTCTCCATACTGTCGGCGCGCTCGAGGTCCCCGAAGGCCTCCGGTCGGCGGCAGCCATCGCTCGTCCCTCTGATTCCATCGGCCTGAGTCATTTTCTGCTCTGCAGTTCAGAGGAGGCAGCTGCGTTGGCTCTGCAGGGTGTATGTTTACCTCTGCTGCCCATGTCACTGTAGCTGCTGCAACCTTCAGGGACACCTAAAGCAACAAAGGAAACAATCCATCAGGTTGTGCAGAATATTGAAGAAAAGTTTCTCTCAGGTCCAGTTCTGTGGCTGGTTCAGATGAGTTTCATTCACCACGCAGTGGAAACAAAAGTTCACAACAAAGCTGAAGAATTCTCTCTAACCAGTGAGCTCTGGTTAGGGTTATATTCAGGGTTACAGGACAGAGCAGTTGAACTAAAGGTGTGGGTTCAGCTAAGTAAACTATCAGCACCCAGGATGTGTATTCGTTGTCAGATCAGAGGCAAGGAAAGTTTATTTGTATAGTACATTTCAACAACAAGGCAATTCAAAGTGCTTCACATAAAACCATTAAAAGTATCTGCAGTCGTGGTAGTAGGGAGCTCTCTTGTGCAGAGAAATTGTTCCTGTCAGTCCCACATGTTTCACATAAACGAGTAAAACTGCTTTGTTTGTTATGTGTGACGACCCCTCCCTTCCACCGGGGGTCTGTGTCCTGTTTTCAGCTCGTCTTTCAGGACAATCTGCTGCTGATGAGCCACACCTGGGCCTGCTGTAGGTCCCAGCTATAAAGGCTGACCCTCTTCTTTGGCTGGGGGTCTCTCCTCTCTGACTCCTGTGTGGAGGAGCTTGCTGGCAGGCAGGCTGGCTGGCTGGCTGGCAGTTAGTTAGTTAGTTAGTTAGTTAGTTGTTCTTAAATAAATGTCTATTTGATTACTTTTATACTCGTCTTGTCTCCCTCATGTTGCGGCCTTTTGAGCCGGGTCGTGTAGATTCGTCCATTTGTAATGCAAAATGCCCACTTGCCCTAACTGTAGTCTGTTTGATGTCATCCGACATGTCTTCAATTTGCCTACTTATAGTGTAATTTGACAGAGGTATAGTTTTCAGTTTATCCGCTGCTGATTGATCCAACAAATGCTGCTTCAGTTTTGACGGCTTCATGCTTTCTTGTGCCAAAACCTCGCTGCACAAAACACACTGAGGTTTTTGCCCTCTTTTGTCCTCAATGTAAGAAAATCCATATCTCATGTAGTCTGTGTTGTACTTGCGTTACGCTCAATTAGCACATGAAAACAAACTGTGTGGGTGTTCTTCTATACTGTGAAATGGCGGGTGTCCATTAGCTTTACAAGGCATTAACGCCAAATACTGTTAAGGAGTGTGAATAACTCCGCTGCATAAAATATCCCCTTCAAAATAAAAAGGCAAAGGCCCGAGAGGCAGATTGGTGTTTGCTGGTAAAAAAACTAAAAGTTGAAATGTTGAAATGATTCAATTTGATCTCCAGCTGTAAAAAGAGAGCTCTCTGTAGAAGAGGCGTGTGCGGCACTGTGTTTGCCGGACGCCTGGATGTGGCCGTAAGCGAAAACTCGGAGCGCCCCGTGAATCTCTCAAGCTCAAGAGACTGTTGTGTGCTGATGATAAGAGACTGTTGTGCGCTGATGATAAAGAGACTGTTGTGTGCTGATGATAAGAGACTGTTGTGCGCTGATGATAAAGAGACTGTTGTGCGCTGATGATAAGAGACTGTTGTGCGCTGATGATAAGAGACTGTTGTGCGCTGATGATAAAGCGACTGTGTGCTGATGATAAGAGACTGTTGTGCGCTGATGATAAAGAGACTGTTGTGCGCTGATGATAAAGCGACTGTGTGCTGATGATAAAGCTATTTCTGCAAAAAAGGTTAAAGAACTCCATTGGGAGTGTGATACGCAGGTCCTAAAGTAAACCCTCTCAGGAGGCCTTCTCTGAGCTCGAGAGAAGTACAGAAGGACTGGCTTATATTTATATATATATAAATAAACTAGAATATAGGGAATCTGTTAAGAGTGGTTTCTGTCTTAGGCAGGAAGCTACGCTGACTAGAGACTCAGAAGTTTTGTGCAGAAATCTAGTGAGCAGGAAAAATAATATCTAACGAATAGACAATAGAATGACTGAGTTTGAAAGTGTGCACACGACTGTAACCTACTGATAAAGTAATACTATGAAGGAGAGATTGATAAAGGGAAGAGACATAACTCCCTATAAAAACCTTGAGTTGATAAGGGTGAAATAAAGTGGACATTTGTAACTGTCACAAGCAGACCAACAATAAGAATCTCTCTTTAACAAAGACTTGAGTACAAGCAATACAATTAAAGCTTACACATAGTCAAAGTCTGACATTAGAAAAAGAAGATGAGAAATAAAAACCTGAACTAAAACTGACTGACAGACTGAGACCGCTGATTATTAATGATTAGTACACCAGGGTGGCTTTGCTTGTTTGTTTGTTTTTGGTTGGTTACCCAGTGATAACGCTTTTGCAACAGGTTAACCAAGCCTCAAATAAGTTGTTACGGTAGAAGTTTCATCGTGATTTTATTAAGTTGCTCTGGTTACAAAGAGACTCTACAGTAGTACACAAGCTCAAAGCTTCCAAACCTTATATTTCAACTTGTCAATTAGAGTGTTTAAAGTTAGTAACACTAGTGTCGTAGATGTTGTATAATTGTAAAGCTTACAGTAGTTTTTTATTTTTCACTCTTTGTTAAAATATAGTAATTGATGGTAGAGTTGAACTGCTGTTTTTCATTCATTAACTTTTCTTATGTATCACAGGGAGCCAAACATGTAGTAAATGTATTTTAGTTGGCTTGATTAATGTGTTCAAAGTGAAATAAAAAATATATATATATAAATAAATATATATAGTTTGTTTCAATCCAACTGCATATATCCCGAGCTCTATTGTGTCCAGATCCTATTCTGTCTGCAGAGTTCATGCTCCGTGTACTTGGTGGTGGCAGGTCACCCAGATGTGTGTGCGTAAACTCAATTTAGGAGCCGGTATAAACTCTTGCACTACCTTTCTAGTGTATGATTGGCTGTACGCCCACGTGTTGGGGCCTTACAGGCTCGCTATCTCCGTACAGAGAGGAGTAGAGTTGTCATACATACAGACATTGATCATACATAGTTCCTAAATAATCAGAGGAAGAGTGTTGATGGAAAGGGGTTGTGGAGGTCACAGGAAGGATTGTTGGTTGCACTTGGTGCATTGCTGACCATCTCAGAATCGCACAGTGAAGATCACTGTGCGAGGGGTACTGAAAAGGTTAAAAAGACAATATAACATAATAAAAGCTATCCATTTATTTATCAGAATTAACAGCACAATAGCTGGACAGATGTGTCCTGGTTAACATGTAGTATTTAAAGAGAGTTTGGTATATCCATTCAAGTTGAACTGAGTCTTGACACGAGTGTTTTGAAGATACTGTAAACGACAAACTAGAGAAAATGGGTGAAAGTCAAAGTGAGTCTGAGCAGCTTGATGCCAAGGTCTTACCTCCAATATCAAAATATATGCGGGACAAAGATAATCAGACTACCAAACAATTGAAAGAATGGATAAAATGGGTTCCCTGAAAAAGGCAGTTTCAGCCTACAAAAATGTTATTAACTCAAAACTTGTTTAAAGCAAAAGGAGAAAGAGGAAGCAGAAATATATGGAATAATGTCGAAGGGAGAAAGAAAGAGATTAAGAAATAAAGGTCAGAAAGACACAAATAAGAAAACAGGGAACAGACAGATCAAATTGATAAAAAAGGAAAATATACTGCCGAACTTTGTTTTGTTTGTTTTGTTCGAGTCAGAGGGACATGGTGGAGTGGACCCCAGAGAGGGACCACCGACGCACACACATTAACACACAGAGGGTGAGTTAACTTTAGATTCTGACTATTTAGTGTAGTATAGACTATGACAAACACATACCGGATGTATTACAACAAAAATTAAGGTTTTAGAAAGTTACCACAAGACAAACACTATTAAAGGTAAAAATGTTCAGAATGTCACAGGCAGGCTGATTACGTGTATTAGATGAGGGATTGAGGAGGTGTTGTTTGGAGAAGGGAGAGAAGTGGAGAAGTTATATTTATTGTATTATTTACATTTGTTGGACAGAGAATGCTGCTGCTGTCTCTGTTTCTCTGTCTCCCAAACAATACAAGTGTTTAAGGGCAGATCACACATGTGTCCTTGGCATGAGGCCCAGGAATGGAGAGGATGTCTGACTGGCTGCACAGTCAGACCTACAGTATACTCACTGACCTCAGAAACACAGAGGATCCTGGTAAACTCTACAGAGATAAGGGTGATGTATACCAAACAAGAGGTACATCAATGTCACCAGTGAAAGGAATAACTCAACTTATGTATGATAAGAAAACACACCATGGTTTCAAATGTGTGATGTAAGACAGGTGAGGGGTGCTAGTGTTCACCCAAAATCCTGATCTGCCCAATTTCAAAATCTGATTTCCGCTCATGCAAGAATCAATATCCACTCAATCGAGATATTAATGGTATTACACCTGTTCTTGAGTCTTTATTGAAGGTTGGTATAATAATGTGTCGGTGCACGCACGAGCACCTCAAACTTTGGCTGCAAAAGGTCACAAGGCTATCCGTCCAAATTGCAATTTGCTCTCGATAAAGTTTCATATCTGGGACATGTGATCACAGCAGAGGGCAAAACCCTCCCTCCCAAAAGAATACAGACAATTCAAAATGTGCCTAAACCACAAACTAAGAAACAAATGATGAGCTTTTTAGGAATGACGTCATAGTATGACGGTGGATCCCAAACCACTCAGAAACAGAGGCATCCCTCTATCCATCATTCACGGTAAACATCTTTATGTGCATGAGAAACTGACCTGGACTCGACTGATGCCTTTAATGACAAAGATTTTAATCCTGCTACTCTTTTTCCTACTGCAGCAGATGGAGAGCCACATAACTGTGTTGTTTCTCCTGAACAGGTCTGCACACCGAGACCTGACCTCACAGACACGCCCACCAAATGCTGATTTACAACTGTTAGTGGACGGTTTGGCATCCCGCTTGCCAGACACGGGAGAAGGGTTGGTTGGGTTTTGCTTTAGTCTCATCATATGACACTCTGTGCAGCGGTATGTTGCCAGCATACTTTTCTGCTCAAGCTGCAGAACCTGTGGCTCTTACGGAAGGAAGCCTGTAAGCTTGCTGCCGATAAAATAGTTAACATCTACACAGACTCTTGCTACGCCTTTGGTGTAGTGCACCACTTTGGCACCTTGTGGAAACACAGAAGCGTTTGGAAATCATCCGGCAAGCCCATTTCTCACCACCGTCTCGTGGCCGACTTGCTAGAAGCCATACTGCTCCCTAAAAATGTCGGTGTTATGAAATGTGATGCTCACACCAACGCTTCTGATCCCATTTCAACAGGAATGCTGCAGAGGATGCTGCGACTGAGCAAGCAGATTTGTCAGGCTATTCTTTAGCTCACGAGACTTATGATGAGACTTATCCCTCACTTATGATGTTCAAGTATTGCAGACAATGGCTACCTCTGCAGAGAGAAAGTGTTGGGCCTCATCTGGTGCAATTCAAAAATTATGAATGGATAATGGCTTATTATTATTATTAAAATGTATTATGAGCCCAGACAACTGCCACATGAATTCTTCTATTGTTAAGCTAAACTAGCCCACAGCAGAGATAATTTGGCAAAAGGGGGAATATGTAATATATTGTAAAGGTAGATCCACATTTTGTACAGTTTTTAAATGTAAAAAAGAAATTTAATAAGAAATTAAATCTTATACTTTTACGTAAAATGTCCCATGCAGGTTATAATCCCTTTCTTTAACTGGTCCTAAAAATCTTGATGTATCATCAAAGCAAATAATAACAGCACGTAAATACAATTAGTATAAATATTTTGAACATTTTATCTCTTTTACACAAAATCAAATTCTTGTGAAAACATGATGATGTGATGAGCTGGCCCTCTATATTAGATCATTTAAATATCACTGTATTTAAATTAGTTGTTAACTGACATTAGGGAATGTAAGAGAACTGCAACAATAAATATTATTTATATATTTTATTAGGTTGTAATTTTAGAAAATACAACACGATGCGTTATTCACTGAAACAGCTGGCTGGATACAGCAAAGTATATCACTGTAGTGATTTGTCAGAGAATAACTAAGTAACATTCATCTGAACACCTCAGGATTTTAAAACTAGATTTTAAGTAACGGCGACGGAAGGCAGATCTCCAGCACCATGGCACACATTCCGTGGTCCGGGATGGTGGCCTAAGAGGTTCAATGTGTTTTCTGCTCTTCTGTGCAAGAATAATTGTGTTTCCTAATAATTGATGGATGAGAGACCATGGTAACTAAAGAACATACAACCAAATGCAGACAATTATATTGAGAGAACCAGCAGCCACCAAATTAAAGAAACGATTGTAAAACTATTTAGCCAAACATTGAATAACATGTGGTATGAATATGCCAAGTTCACAGTCCAGCAGCACAACGTTGTTCATCTAGAAAGGCCGATCCTGCAACATCAGACTTGTTTGCCTGACTGTTTTCCTCCCGTAGAACTACGAGAGTGACATTTCTGTGTAGTACTTATGTTTATTATTATTATAGCTTGCTATCTGAGAAACATGATCTCACAAAACAGCTAGTGCTTTCTTTTATTTTACTTGATAAAGGAATCAGTTGAATTGACAGTTGATTCTGAATGTATATAATGGTAATATAAATACTTGGATGATAGAATTTCTTACAAATTGTTTAAGTTGTTTGATTATTGTGTTATGAACCTCACTGATATGTTGTCTCTCTATAACAGTTCAACAGAGATGGAGGTCCGATGTCTGTGTTTCACCTCATCTCAGGAGATTTATTTTGCCATGCTGATGTTAGCATTCCCTAGCTACAACATGGAGTTGCTTAAAACTCACAAAAACAGCTAATGTTTTAACCTCATCGAGTATGTGATCATATGATGTGCATATGTAAACCATTTTTGCTATTTCGATAAATTGTAAATACTTTAATGGCCATAGGAATGGCCAGAGGGGGGAGGTGTTGTAGCAATTTATCATGTTCTGTTAGATATAACTTCTATCGCAGACGAGGCCATCCGAACTCATCCAATGTAACAACTACCAGTACTCCAACCTTGAGAGCCGTAAGAGCCCAGACGGTGGCTCAGCCGTCCTGGAGGAGAGCCAGAAACCATGAATCAGATGAGTACGATGCAACCACACATAATCCAACCCATGTTAGACCAGGACCTATGCCAGCATTGCCATTTAAGTCCAAACCAGCCTATCCAGTGTTCAGACAGCTGCACGCTAATGCACGTAGAAAGAGACGACTTCACACCATGTGAAAAGGGGAAGCGAGCACACAGCTGAGGCTGATGTCAGAATGAGCCAAATGTGGAATCAAAATCATGTTTATGATGTAGATGTGGAAATAAAAACATTGGCACTTCCTACATGTGGAGTTCAATGTGGACTCTGTATGGATCTCAAAAGAAACACGACTATGGAGATCGGTATCCTGAATATCAAGTGTGCAAATTACGATTTACACATCGCAAAATAAGCCTCCCACTAATTATAAAGCAGATCAATTGGAAGAGTATGAATGTTTTGCCAGTGGTGGATTTGCTACGGATGGGAAAAGGGTTGATGTCGGCAATACTACCGGTTACAGTAAGGTAACCTGTGGTGTCCTGGTTCCCACAGGCTAACATCACTCCTTCGTTCATTAGGAGACCGGTATGGTATGAAAACCCAATACCACGAGACCAAAGTTGTGAAAACGTAACTATGACCATTCCCACTCTTCATTTGTTAAGTAAACAAACAACAGACATAGCCGACATGTATTGAATGTCTTGTGAAAATGTTTTACTGAATATACTGTTGAAATGAAGAAGATTCGGGGTTTGAGGCAAGAGCTTAAGGAGAATGCTGGCAGGGGGGTGGTCATGGGATTGGGTAGACCAAATTTTGGGAAAATGGGGGTCTGTGTTGGTAAAAGCAGGCATTAGCGCATTAATAGTTTTAATTGTAGCTTTTCTATTGGCATGTTGCATCGTACCCATCCTGAGGAGGCAGTGCCAGAGGAGCATAGACAAACAGATGGGTGTCATGACAAATCTCCAACTGGCAGATGATGAACATGATGACGATTGAGCGAGGGACAAAGGCCCAGTTCACTCAAATAGTGGTTGGACGACCGGACCTGTTTCCCATTCCGGACTATCTGGAGGACTCAGATGACATGGAGGAAACAGGACTAGGAGGCACCTCAGCATAAAGACGAGAGCCTGAACTTTGTTGAAAGTACATACACGTCCAAAAAACACCACCTCACATGTTCTATTATCTTTCCAAACTGTTTCACTATAAATAGAATGTATTATCATCAGATATTTCTGCATTCACATATATTAAAAGTCATGATTCATATAGTCTATGTACTAGTATTATAGTGTAAATACATAGTTTGATCTAAGATGTTGCATCTAATGAATACCGATGTATTGTTCAATGTTTTGCAGAAACTAAAATGTGTGATGTATCAGTTAATATACGTTTGTAATCAAGAAGAGGTTCACTTCATGCCAGAAGGTGGTCGCTCGGCGGAGAAGGACCGTAAGGGAGTTTTTCCTGTAATGCAACCTGCAGGTTTTTTCGCCCTTATGTGAAAGTGAACCTTAGTATTGAGTGATGTTATTTGTATTATCTTACTAGCTCAAATGTTCTATAGTGGTATTTAATCAAGCACATATAATTGACTTAAATCACTTGGCAAACATTTCCCGTAAACGAATCCTGTGTTCTGCCAAAAGGTTATCTTGACTCAAACGAAGTCAGGAGAGCATCATCGTGAAGAAATCAGATGTGCTCTGTTTGTGGTTCAACCCACTTGTTTGATTGGTGGAAAGTGATGTAAGAGGGGTAAAGTTTGACTATAAAAGTAATCTGTGAAAAGTAATACACCGGATTTGTTTCGATATGCTGAACTTGTTGATGTTGGCGTGTATGCATTAAAACACTTCCCGCTGGGTTGCAACTTCAATTCGCCGTCTCTTCTCTTCATTTTGCCACAACACTGATTGGCCCGCTTGAATCTGTGGAACCCAATCACCTGATTGGCACTTGAAGAGGAAACAATGGCAGGAGAGAGAAAGAAAGGCAGGAGAGGAGAAAGGACATAACACGTAACAGAACTCAACTTACAAGTCTGTAGTAGTGGATTTGCATGGGCTCAATACAGGTCTGTTTTACAAAGCAATAGGTGACTGATACATGAATGTATGACCGCTTACAGGGCTGGTTTCACTCACAGAGGTTTGTTCATTTTTGTAAAATAGATTCTGTCTGCACAGACTTTACTGTCACAGATAGAACTGGAAGGAAGACACAGGCAATATAAAAGAATAGAGTTCATACAATTTAAAGATAACATTTTCTTCTACGAGAGCAACTGAAGCAGCGAGAGGATGTTCGTGTTCCCTATTCATGAACTTTGATTCCAACTAATCTTAAATTAAACTAATTCTTGTTGGTGCAACCCAGCCTGAATGTCTGCAGGTCAGAGTGTGAGTAAACAAAGGGGAAGTGTGCTGGGTTAAATATGCCTGTGCGGATGCAAAGGGAATCTCAATCTGGCAACCATGAGGCTAACATGCACTTGTGGAAACCCTCGAGAATGAATGAACCTTTGTGCAAATGCTGCAGTAGAATTTCCCCTCAAAGCCTCTCAATCTCATTTCCAGATGTACCAACGGACTGAGCGGAGCAACGTGTTCCTAGATTATGTTCCTGATGATACAACTCTGAGCTAATGTTCCTGTACTCAGACATGCACTCTGTGGCCAAATGTATGTCGACACCTCAACATTACACGCATATGTCAATACAATATTTTACAGAGGCTTTGGTTCAATTTTCACAACTGCAAAACTTGTGATGCAAAAAGACAACAATGACAACTTCTTACCTTTAAATTAAACCCTGAAGTGCAGAACACTAGAGCACATGCTTGGCCCTCGGAATACAGACGTAGGTATTTGCACAGGTTTCAGCGCTTATCGTCAGAGTAACCACCAGTCCAATCATTTGTAACACGTGCTTGCAAACAGCAACGCAGCACTGTTGCAGCTGCAGGCTGCTTTACATTTGCAGCATAGATAACTCTTGGCAAGACAGCAATATTTCCTCAATAAATGCCAAACATTTCCATATCCATGGTTAGAACAAAAGCACAGAAAAATACATGGACTGTGCAGTGGTGACCACCCCCAACAGGAGTCCTCACATATCTCAGCAATCTGATCTGATCCACCAAGCCATGAACTGTTTATATCTCCTGCATGCCAAGGGGTCCAAAGAGTCAGGGGCCCCCTAACATTCACCTGCCAAATGTCACTCAAAATCACAACAAAGAGACACGTACCAACCAGGAAGATGCACAAAAAGACTACAAAGACACAAAATGCCCCCAAAGAGACATGAAACAACTAAAAAAAGACACAAAATGACTACAAAGAGATGCAATACAACAAAAATTGGCAAAATGTCTACAGAAAGACTCCAAATGCTAAAAAAAGACAAAATGACAACAAAAACAACCAAATAAGACACACAATGACAACAAAAAAGACACTAAATGACAAATTGACCAAAAAAAAAAGACACTAAACAACAACAACTAAAAGAGGGCAAACAACGATAAAGTCTGTGAGTTTTGATGGAGGAGATATGGCCTTATGCAAGTCATAGTTGTTATTACCCGCCCATGACTCATGTCCTGCACCCATGTGTCCTCTTCTACACAATTAATAAATGTACCTTGAAGAGAATACTCTGTGAGTAGTTAAATAAAAGTGATGCCGAGCAGCTGGTCCTTCCTGCGGGACGGCCCACGGAGGGAAGGGAGCCCCGCAACGTATCTGCGGCCTCTTTAACATGTCAAATAGTGGAATATGCAGCGAAAAACTGAGCTGCTTCAGCATCAAATATTTAAACTGCACATTTTAAACGGTATTACACATCCACCCACGTGTCAACTCGTGATGGTTTTCGGCTTGTTTACGGATGTTAAGCGAACCTGAGCACGGTCCAGACCCCATCACGTTATCTCTACTAACTATCGCTCTTTAATTAAAGCAGATTATTTTACGCAGACGTGAGAGTGGTTCCACCATCACACACAAACATCCTGGTCATCACTGCATCAGCACTTTCGCTACAAAGAGGAAGCGATGTAAGCATCTCTTCCGTGACTTTATGAGGAAATACAATTAAAACATCACCTTTCTTTTAATGCTGATCGTGGTCCTGCAGCTCCCCCGTTAATCACAGTGTTTACAGGCGCGGTCGCTGCTCAATGACTACCGGTTCAGTACCGGGCGGGGGTCTGCTCCTCCTCGTCGCGGAGCTCCAGCGTCCTCCTCACGGTGGGAGGAGACTGACGCGACCGTGATGGGAGGGTCGGATGCCGGAGGGCCTGCACAGCAGCGCTGTTGCACCATACCCCGGCGAGAGCAGAGGACAGCCGGGGAGCTGCTGCTGTGTGGACCCTGAAGGCCTCTATACGGGCTGTACTGTACTGGAGTACACGTTTAAAGTACTATATGCGAGTATTTCCATGTATTCTACTTTGAATTGGTGAAAAGTAACTAAGTACATTTACTCAAGTAGGCGACTGTACTCACATTTTTAGGTATTCTTTTACTTCACTTGAGTACTACCACTTTACTTTGGAGATTGTATTTATTTTAGATTTCTACTGGTATTTTTACTTTACTTAAGTACTACCATTTGAAGCTACTTTATTTTGGAGAATGTACTTTTTACTCCACTACAGTTATTTGACAGTTTAAGTTACTTTATAGATTCAGACTAACACAAGATATAACTAAACTAAGTATACTTATAGAATAAACTGGCCAGTAGTATACTGGCTGTAGTACTGCACTGAAGTACATGTTTAGGGTACTTTATGTGAGTATTTCTATGTATGCTACTTTGCAGTGGTGGAATGTAACAAGTACATTTACTCAAGTATAGGCGACTGTACTTTGTTCACATTTTTAGCTATTTTTAACTTTACTTGAGTACAATAATTACATGCTACTTTAGTTTGGAGATTGTATTTTGACTCCACTACATTTATTTGATATGTTATCTTGTTTAATATGACGTGTGTGACCGTAAACCTTAATAATCCTGCTGGTAGAACACGTTTCAAAAGGTTATAAAAATTTCTAAATCTTCCATTTTGTTCATCTTTTTTTTGTAAATCCACAGAAGCAACAAACAGTCAGCGAGTTGTTTAAAACACAGACACATTTTATGATTAAAAACCAGACCGGGTTTCATTAAAATCGTCACATGTAAAGAAACGACAATTTTTTTGTAGACAAAATTCCAAAAAACATAAAATAAATAAAAGTGAAACAAAAGATCAGACAACAAAAAAAAAAATGTTTTGTCAGCTTCCAAAATGTTTTTTTTCTCCATCGACAATATTCACATGTGACATCAATACTGTTGCTAAATGAACAGAAAGTAACGTTAACAGGTGACATTTCATCAATACTCTAAATGAGTACAAGAGGTGCATGTCCACAAACGCATGCAGTGTGTTTACAGGTTAACTGGCAACATGATCCATGGATTCAAACAAAAAAAGCTTTATTTTGTGTGTCGAGTAAATACTTTAAAACCGAGGTGTGTCTGTGTCTGTGTGTGTGTGTGTGTGTGTGTGTGTGTGTGTGTGTGTGTGTGTGTGGGGGGTACTTTTTGTTCGAAGCTATTCTGCATCTAGAAGTTGAGTTAAACTAACGTGACAAAGATACAAAAAAACAACCAAGAAACATGACGTGTGAGGCGGAGAACGTGTCTCGCTGTAGACCAACTGTTCCACACAAGAACTCTACACCCCCCCTCACCACCATGCACCACATACACTTTGCACCAACACGGAGGTCTGACAAACTCCAGTACACGTCTTAATCTCTAGAACAATGCATGCTCTCGTGTTCTCACGTGCCCGAACAACAGATATATATTTACATTTTCTTTTTTTTGCAGATTTGTTATAATTGCACATAATCTGTTTGACTAACTAGTGCAGGTGAAAGTAAGAACTAAATGGTAGAAAGTTATTTTTTTGTTTTAGGTCAGCGGTTCCCAACCTGTTTAAGACTCTTTAACAGCAGCTGAGACCAGTTCAACAGCAAACTCTTCATAATCCCTTATTTGACTCCTGAAGGACGGAGAACTGTGTGCAGCCCTGTTAGCATGCTTATGCTCAGCAGGTATGATGTTTACCTTACTGACGTCTTACTTTAACATTCTAACATTTTATTTATTAGCAAAGTTTTGAACAGTTAACATTTTGACCTCATGTTAAAATAAACTACGGCTGAATTTCTAATAAATTAATCCGACGACTTTGAACACGTCAAGTTAAATTTAGTGAAATTATCTTTCTCTTCACTCGGGGCACAGAAAACTATATTTCACCATCTCTATTTGTTAAATCTTAATATTAAACTTACAGATTTACATCTGACCTTTGCTTTGTAATCTGTGAAGTTGGCCCCGAGGCCTGATATTTATCCACACATGATGACATCATATTTTAAGTGGGCATCAATTTAAATCAAATTGAAGAGCATCCGATAAACATTTCTGTGAATATGTGGACACACCAATAAACACCTGCCACGTCACACTACGTCAGAGGATCCCCAAAGTCAGCAGGGTTCATCCTCCGGGGACCATGAACATCTGCACAAAACTTAAATGAAACGACAAATAAAAAAAGTTGGATGAAAGACTGAAGCATAACACAAATATGTTCTGGTTTTTTTGCTCTTCTATCTTTTTTGAACCATCTTGCGACACTCCCTCAGTTTGGGAACCGTTGAACTATAAGCAACCGATGGAAGATCCAACTGGGACCATGAAGGTGACGGGTACAAGTGCTTCTAAAGAGGTCGGTTACGTACATTTAAAAGAATGGGATCATCAGAGGTGGCTTCAGCATGCAACCCAAGAATAAATCTTAACGGTCAAATCGACTTCTGATCACAACAAGAGCACAGCTGGAGTGTTACTAAGATTAAAGCAGATTTCTTCCTGCTTTCCTCCCATTTTGGTAAAACACAAAACAAAACCACCACCAGTGTTCTCAGCAGATTTAACTTGAGGAGTGATGTGAACAGTTTTAGCTCTGAAGCAAATGGCACAAAGAAAAGCAGCTGTGTCATAAGATAACGTTTGTTTGTTTGGCTTCTCGCTGAAACACTGACAATAAAAAAAACAAGCCAGCGACTGCGGGGGGGAGACAACTGTGCACAACACAGGTCAAAAGGCACAACACTGGACACAGACGAAGGGGAAACAACACCCATGGTGCTTTGCAAAACAAGGCCCGGAGATACAACGAGGGGGAGAGGACTGCTCCTCAATGAGACGTTAGCAGCTCACGACTCAGATTAGCAGAATTAAAACGGCACAAAAAGAAAACAGAACAAATAAGAAGAAGTTACATCAAAGTTCGAGCCTCAGGGAGCGGGACAACAGCACAGCTACAGTTATTCTTCTGTTTGTTCATGCGTGATATAACGTAACTGCATCTAATATGTTCTCTGTACAAAGAAAGGTGTGTCTGAGTGACTTGTTTCTTCTTTTTTAGCTTTTCAGGGATTTAAAATGTTCAGTCTGAGATTCTCCATCTGATATGTGCGAGTACGGCTCAAACTCTGCATTAAGTTGCTCGTATAACAAGGCTGCGTTTACACCAGTAACAACGTTAAACTCTCACTGTAAACGTCAATCAACAGAAAAGTCCATCAACCGGCAAAAACTCACGGTTTCTGTTTCTCCGTTATATATCAATGAAAAGCAACTTGAAGACGTCACCGGGAGCTCTGCGAAATTTTTCACTACTTTCTCAACCGATTAACTGAAAAACAGAATCCTCATGACTGAAAGCAATCATTGTTTGATGACAGCTATGACTGCAACCAACGATGATTTTACGGATTACTTTCTCTATAAACATTAATAGTTTAGTCTAAAAATAGTGTAACATGTCACATTTCCCCCCGGAGCCCAAGTAGACATCTTCAAACCTCAAAGATATTTAATTTACAACGATAAGAAACAGAGAAACATAAAGCTGATAATATTTGATCTATTAATCAGTTATTTGACCACAGCTTTAGTTACTTGTAGCCTTAAAGTTTTACAGGAAATGCACATTTTAAGGCGCGGCAAATTCAGTTTTACTTGCACAAAAAAAGTGCATTTCACAATAAATAATTTAGAAACACATACTTGAACATATTCAGCCCGATAATCAGGTTGTTACGGTTATGATCGAGGAGAGTTTACGTGTATTGTTGTTACAAGTCTTAACATCAGCACCGTCACACTGCAACTTGATGCCAAGTAGATTTAAGAAAAATACACTTCAAGCCAAGTTATTTTCTATCTGCTGGCACAGCAAAACCAACGTCACATAACATCTGAAATATAAAAGCTTTGCTCCGAAGCTCAGGGGGAACTGAGGACACCATGTGGTAGGTTTGGTTACAGTCCGTAAATCTCAGCGTCGACCTGGGCTCAGGTATCTCATGAGCGAGACGAGAGGGATTCAGCGCGCTCGCGCCGCAGTTGCTACGAGTTGCTGCAGAACGTGAGAAGACACTTCAGCAGATGGAGGCGGTGAGATCAGCACGAGGTGCAACACAAACCGGGCCACAGGCCACAGGGACACGTTTCCTCTTCCCCCAATTACAATTTTTAAGATATGCAAGAGATCAAAGCGGGATATCAAAGAGAAAACTTTTTTTTGTGTGTTTTTTTTTTTTTGGGAGGAACACGACAGAAAGCGTGCAGCTGAAAAAAGGTGGTGAAAGATCAGTCGTGGACATTTAAAAAGCAGAGAGGCACTGCACACACGTACTCACATCCAGGTGACCGGGTTTCAATCTGGTTATGAAAAGTGATATTTTCTCCCGTCGTTTAAATACCCACCGAGAATATGTAAATATATGACAACTATGATACAGAAATCAGTAATTACACCATTTTCAGATTATGTCATCATGTAGCCTATATAGATTTATATAGATTCCTCACATGCCTCCAAAAATAGTACACAGTCTTCTTTGAGTCAGTTGTTTTCTTTTTTTTTTGCGCAGAAAATATCCCAAACAGGAGCGACCGACTCGAGCACCGGGAGCAGGAAACAGAGGAGGAGGAGGAGGAGGAGGAGATTTCAGGACGGCAGAAAGACGTCGGGTTCGTCACTCGTTTAAGGTGTTTCTAAAAGAGGAAAATTAAGCATCCGGCTGCCTCAAACAGAGCGATCGGACTCCACCTCCACCCTTCGTTTGTTGTGCCGGCGCCGGTGACCCGCCTCGGACATCTAGCCGAGGATTCTGGGAGTGCAGAGAGGGAGGCGGCGGCGGCGGGATGTTTGCGCCATCAGCAGGTTCAGGTTAAAATCAGCAGAGCTGCGTTCGTCCCTCTATGTCCTTTAAGAGTCCTGAGGAGATTTCTGCTGAGTCGACAGAGCCAAATGTAAAAGTGATGATGATGATGCTCTGTGCTGGGCGTCCATCAGCACCGCAGTGACACTGACCATCAAGAGGAAAACCCGCTCACTTGTAATTCCTTTTATACTCCGCCTGAATCCGGCGATGGAGGAGGAAGAGGAAGAGGAGGAGGAGGGTCGGGGTCTTGTTGCACAGGAGGAGAGGGAAGAGCGAGGGTTTGATGATGACGGTGATGAAGGCGGCGGCAGGAGGGTAAACTCGTGGATCTCGATGAAAACGGGAGAAAATATTCCGCGTTATTGTTTTGTTTTCGTTTTTTTTGTTGATAAAGTTTTATTTAGCTCGCCGTCTCTTCACATCCGCGAGCCTCGCTCCTGAAGGATCTGTGAGGACGGACAGAAATACAAAGTCACACAAATCCTTAAAAAAAATAAATCCCCTAAAATCTCAAAGTGAAGCTCAGTTATTGGTGATGTCATCAGAGCAGAAAGCTGCTCAAGCTTCTTAAATATGGAGATTTACTGTTCATCTCTTTTCAATGAATGAACCTTTAGAAACGTGGAAACTAGGTTTTGTTCAATTTGGTTAAATCAGAATAAAACACTATAACTCGTATCAGGTGTCCGGTGCACAGAGACTCCCGGTTGGTTTTGGTCTTCTCGTGGGTAAAGAACAGAACGTCGGGCTCACCTTGGCCTTCTCGGTGGGCTCGATGACGATGCCGTTGGAGGAGTTGTTGAGTTCACGAGAAACTACACATAGAAACTCTGCCTGGTCCTCGTTCCCGTAGTTATAAGAGGAGCCGATGCTTATAAGCTGAGGATGGGAAAAAACACGAAAGGAGGAAATATTAAGTTCACTGAAAAGTTCTGTGACTCAGCAGAGTTTAAACAATCTGAATTCTGGGTAATATTTCTATTTCTGAAGTTTTCTCTTTATGGGTTCCAGCTTCTCAAATGAGGACACGTTTCACTATTTACAGACATTTTAATGACAAAATGATCAATCGATGGAGAATAAGATTAACAGATTGCAGCCTTAATAGACAAACAACTTTAGGGATGCAACTAATGATTATTTTCATTCTTTTTTTCAATTTAAAATATTAAAAACAATTCATACAATGATATTGAACTGTGGATGTTGGCATTTCATACTTAAATTCACTTTAGACAGCTGTGAATATATTAAGTTATTTCAGCTAAATGTAAATAAACTGTATTATGATTAATAAATGATCCTTAGATGCAACCTTAAATATCACAATACATGATGCTATGTATCTGTACTTATAGTAAAACATGTATATTTGGTTGGAACTAACATGATTGAACTGGCTTCCCAAAATGTATCCTTCCGGAACAAATATCTAAATGTTGCATGAAGCATGAACTACAACATGACAAAAAGGAATGAAATAAATAAAAAGCAGTATTTTCTGCACCTGTTCAAACTTCCAGCCGTCCGACATGGTCGAGACCATCTGTGTGAGCTCCTCCTCCTGGCACTGAAGTACTCGATACACGTGCTTCACGGGTCCCTGAGGGCCACGACACAAACATAAACAAACAGAGAGACAGAAAGAGAGAGAGAGGGGAAGAGAAAGAGACAGAGACAGAGAGACAGAGACAGAGAGAGAGAGGAAGAGAAAGAGAGAACTTTAACAATCTGCCAATTCTGGATTAGTCCGAGGAGGAAGTGTGGTGTCTGTACCTGAGATGTCCGGTTCTCGTTGTCCCGTATCCTCTCCTTCACCAGCCTCACCAGAGACGCGATGTTGTAGAACTCGGCTTCCTCCAGAACACCTGAGGAGCAAACGTTTGAATCCTGAGACCTCGCTGGGTTTTCTGGTCTCTGAATCAGATCACAACGTTCTTACCTTCCTCCGCCAGGTTCTTATCCATGATCAGCTTCCCGTGACGAAGGTAGTTGAGGATGGGGCCGAAGTATGTGGGGTCCCTGTCGATCAGGTAGGCCCCTGTCTCGTCCTGCAGGGAGGGGGGGCAAATAAGAAAAGGTTGAGGAGGATTTGGTTTGTCCTCACTGTTAAGACATGAACTGCCAAAATAAAGCTCTTTACCCCTGAAAGTTTGATTATTTAATTGTTCATGCATTTGACTGGAGCAAAGTCTGAAAACATTATCAGTTTGGACAAAATAATAAAAACCTTTCTGTAACAGGTTACTTCAACACGGTAGTATTACTACTTTTACTTAAATTATATTTTTCATGATGTAAAATCTACATAGAATATGCCTTTAATTTAATATAATTAATATTACATTATTCTCCTATTTGTGTGCATTTTCTTATGCCATTTACCTTATTATTGTTATTATACTACTATCAGACAATAAACACTACTATAATAGAAGTGTAAATAAATTACATTATTATGACTTTATGTGCTCACCTTGTCGGAGTCCAGGTCGGGGTCTTCTTGACACAGACGGAACAGGAACGACTTGGGGTCCCGACACAGCGTCTGTTTGGTCGTGATGAAGTATGTCCCGCCGACGTTCAGGCGAACCCAGCGCGAACCGGGTTCGGACGGAGAGTTCGTGTTGCTCTTCGCCGCAAACCCGAACACCGAGCGTCCACCGCCTCCACCGCTGCCGCTCGACACCCCGCCGGGACTGAGCTGCTGGCTGCCGCCGCTGCTGCTCCGCGGGGGAACCATGATCGTGGGCGACGCGAGGCGCAGAGAGCCGCGAACATCGCGGTGGTGGTGCTGCTCGGGCTGCTCGATGGTGCCAGTGCCGCTCGGTTCCACAACATGCAGTTCAGCCATGTTTTTTTTTTTTTTTTTTTTTCTTCGTCTGTAAAACACACACACACACACAACCGCGCGATTATCTAACGACACACTGCGGGGAAACAATGTCTTCCTCCCAGTCGATTTGTAAACAGAGCGAGGGTATTTTTCTCTGGCATCAGGGCGTTGCTCCTCACACCTCGACCGCCTCCTTTCCTCCTCTCTCCTCCTCGAAGATTAACACACGGATATGACTCCTAACGGCTGTACGGCGGCAGCAGCACCGCGTTTAATCGTCTCTTCACGAGATAAATCGCTCATTCTCTCGTCCGTTCAAACGTTAATCAGAGGAAGGAAAAAAAGAGGGAACACTTCCGGGTTGTAACGTGATTACTGTTTACTTCCGCTGTGTTGTCGTCTTTCAAAATAAAAGCAAACACAGTCATATTTGGTTTGTGGAATTTTATCTTCTCATGTAGTAGTCTCATCTAACTATCTATCTATCTATCTATCTATCTATCTATCTATCTATCTATCTATCTATCTATCTATCTATATGTAGGAAAGTACATTTTGCAGCTGAAGTTCCAAGTAGTATTATTGTAATGAATGGTATAACTGTTTTTAAATAATAAATTATTATAATTATTATCGTTTGTCTCTGTCTATTTATTGTATTTTTACCTTTTGAAGTGTGTTTCGTGTGTTTCTATGGAAAATAAGCATGTCAATTCCATGTTTTGTCATCTTTGAAAATGAATCTTCACAATAATATAATTTGAAACAACACATGTAAAACAATAATAAACATTAAAAAAATATTATTTTTTAAAAAAGTGCAGTAAATGTAGAGTTATACAAGCAATGAATGAAGTGATGTAATTATTATCTGCTGATAAATACAATTGCAGTACCGTAGTTAACCTGTGGAGGGCAGTGTGGCGCCAGTGCTGCGAGTATTACAGCAACAGAAGAAGAAGAATTTGACTAGTTGTGGGCGCGTTTAGTTTCTTGCTCGTGTGTTTGCTGTTGTTATTGAACCAGACGCTACTGACGGGTACAGTGCTTGGTAGAGACTACCTGTAATAAACCTTACGATCACCGAGTTACGTTGTTATAACGAATTATATGTTTAATTTCGGATAAGCTAGCTATGCAGTTAGCATCCTCAGAGTTCATTTTACCCAGAAGCTGGCTGTTTTAGCCAGTTAGCAAGCTAGCATCAAATAACGCTTAGCATCGCTAGTAAGAGAAGATGGTGCATGCATGCTGACTTTACAATAGTTGGTAAAGACAGATTTAGTTTAATTAGTTTATCAGTATGAGCTAACTGGGGCTAGGCTAGCCTCCAACACCAAATATATGTGCATTATAAATATTTATAATTAATAATTATTCTGTCCGTATATATCGTATTTTAATTATTGTGGATTTTTTACTATATGTACGTATATATACTCCTCTATGCTGCTGTAGTCCTGTAAATTGACCCACTGCGGGACTAATATAGGATCTATCTTATCTGATCTCTTCCTCTCTCCTTTAGTAAAGTGTGTTGTCATTTTAGAGCCATGAGCGAGTTCAGGATCCACCACGACGTGAACGAGTTGCTCAGCCTGCTTCACGTTCGAGGAGGCGATGGAGCGGAGGGCTACATCGACCTCCTGCAGAAACACAGGACTCCTTATGTCACCACGACCGTGTCTGCTCACAGTGCCAAGGTGGGTGTTACACACTCAGGGATGCCTTAAGACAACTCTCAGGGCACAGAAAAGTCCTGGAACAAGACCATAATGTCCTGAAGGTGATGAGGATGATCTTAGGATCTTTTGCAGGTATCATTAGCCAACAAAATGGTGTTTTTTGCCAGATGTGCATGCAACAAATGGTAGGATAAATTAGGGCTCTGTTCAGACAGATTGAGTACTTTATTAATCCCAGCAGGAACTGTTAACGTTACAGCAGCTGAGAGCAAAAAAGAGAACGATAGTGTGCAAAAATAACTGTACAAAACTATTAACAGTAGCTTAAATAACTCAGATAATCTATACCGTACATATGTAATAATGTGCAGTGGTAGAAAAGCAAAACCATGTGAGGTGAACATAGCAAGTATTCCAAACAGGATCTCCTGCAGCGGTCCTTGTCACAGCAGAGTTTGACCTGAGTTGTATTTGAGTTGTACTTTATATAAGTAAAGGCTGTTATACAGCAAGAACAGTTACAGAGTTTAAATCAGGTTTGAAAGAAGCAAGAAGCATATGACTGTGAAAATGATTTCTCACTCCCTGTAGCAATGAATGTGTTGCTAACTGGATGTGCTGTTGATATTGGCTGTTAAATCGTTTCCAGGTGAAAATAGCAGAGTTCTCTAAAACCCCCGAGGACTTCTTGAGGAAGTACGAGGAGCTCAAGTCCAAAAATGTTCGAAACCTGGACCCTCTGGTTTACCTGCTCTCCAAACTCTGTGAGGATAAAGAGGTAATGCATCGTTAATAAGCAGCTTATTAACTGGTTTTGTTTGTCATCACTTCAAATTGATTTATTTCGCTCTTTTGGTGTTTCAGATTTAAAATGATTATGATGTAAAGAATGAATCGTGTGTTTTCATGTGATTGTTTTTCATCTCTCAACAACGGGAGTATTGTTAATAAATAAGTGAAATACAAAAGACAAACCGCTAATGAGACCGATGTAAATAGAAGATTGAAACACATTCTAAAGGTGTTGAAAGTGGCTCGATTTGTTGATCTCCTACACGTTTTAAAAAGTTAGATAAACTGCCATATTCACCCTTAATAGTTCACCTTTCTTATCACAATATCTCATAGTTTTGTCGTAATATTTCTTTTTTAGACTCTCCAGTTTCTGCAGCAGAATGCCAAAGAGAGGTCGGAGTCATCGGCGAACACAACATCAACCACGACTACCAGCTACACTCTGCCCCAGACCAGCACCAAGATGTCCATGCAGGAACTGGATGAGCTGCGAAAGAAGCTCGGCAACGTGACGGCCAGCTCTAACGCTCCTCTGGTGAGCGGTTCTTACTCGGATGCTTTTTGTCTGAGACGTGAAATCTCATCTTGCGTGAGTCTCAATAAATGATGCTTGTGTTGTGTGTTTGAGAGTTCACCTGAAGGGCTGCTTTAAACATTTCACTGGAAACCAAAACTCCAGCCTTATATCCGCCAAAAAGTGCTAAATTAAATAAAAATATCCTGTGTCTTCGTGGTTTTGTCTGCAGCCGGCTGAGGTCACGCGGAAGATGCTGCGGGACAAACACAACAAGAAGAACCCCACGCAGCCCAACCCCGTGTTTCCGAACTGGGTGTACGACCGCCCTGCTCTCATCGGAGACTTCATCACCAGCCCGACTCCTCCAGGAGATCCAGCAGCGGCCATCGGTAAGACTTTTAATAATGGATTATCAACTAGGTGGGAACCAGCAGTTGTGTTACGTCACTCCTCCTCAGTCCATATATGGTCACTTGCTGTGTGCTGGTTGCAAAAAAAACCAAGATGACGACGGCCAAAATGCCGAACTCGAGGCTCCAAAACGGCAGTCCACAAAACAACGAGTGATGTCATGCGAACAATCAATTGTGTATTCCAGCAAACGCCTGTGTGTGTTGTTCAGGTACGATGGGGCTGCCGGCGCAGGAACAAGCTCTGGTGGAGGATCTGCTGTTCGTCCTGGTTGGAGTTGACGGACGAGACATCACAGCTCAGCCCGTTCTGGGGAGACAGAACCGCTCCTTCATTGTCGACTCCACGCTGGACATGTCCATCAAAGAGCTGGTTAACAGAATACTACCGGTGGCGTCGTATTACTCCACTATAACACGGTGAGAATGTGACTGACTCATTTGTTCTCTCTCTGAGGACAGATTGTTGCTGAGTGGTGTTTCATTTGTCCCTCAGCTTCATTGAGGAGAAGTCGTCCTTTGAGTACGGCCAGGTGAACCACGCGCTGACGGCGGCGATGAGGACCCTGATGAAGGAGTACCTGATCCTGGTCACTCAGCTGGAGCACCTCCAGAGGCAGGGCCTGCTGTCCCTGCAGAAGCTCTGGTTTTACATCCAGCCCACCATGAGGACCATGGAGATCCTGGCCTCCATTGGTAAGAGTCTGGAGAACACCAGTTTTGTGTCTTTTGTGCACATGGACCAGTTCAAACATGAGAACGACGTGTAAATCTTCTGCACGTTTATGCAACGAGGTGAAAGTCTGTAGGGGACAGACTGTGTTTAGGGACAGCAGGTGAACACCAGCTGCTGGTTTTAACCACTTGAGGGCGCTCTGAACCCGGTTCACAGAGGAAACTACAGCACCAGCAGGATGAGCACAGATGATGTCTGTTGTTTCATCACCAAACAATACAAGATCAAACTAATACAAACTGTTGTAGCGTTGGTTGATCCTTTACTGTTAGTTTCTCTTTTTATGCCATCAAATGTTTAAGATTAATACACAAAGTCAACAACCAAAGGCACATTTTGACATCAATGTCAAAACGTACATGCGAAGAAAGAAAAGGGAAATTATATATACGCAACATAAAATAACAAAACAAAAGAAAATCACATAAATTTAAGCATTTTTTACCGCTGAAGAATTAATAAAAACGATCAGAAATCTCTCCAAAATTCCACATTAAGACACCAAGACCTTAAGGAACATCGTAGAAAAATCCATGCTCTGATTTAGAATCGGAAACCTTTGGAAATGAGGAGATTTCTCCAAGAATTTCATTTTGTCCAAACATCGTCTGAATGCCCTCAGTCTCTAGTTTGTGGTTGTAAAGTTTCATGAGGCTGTGATTGTCCTCGTTCCTGCAGCACTCTTTTTTTCCAGAAGATGACTGCACTAATCAAACTGTTACTTTTCCATTGCTTTATCTTTTTATCCTTTTGAAAGTGAAGTAATGTTCCTCCACTTGTTCCGCAGCGTCCTCCGTGGACAAAGGGGAGTGTATGGGCGGGTCGACGCTGAGTCTCCTTCACGACCGAACCTTCAACTACACGGGTGACAGCCAGGCTCAGGAGCTGTGCCTCTACCTCACCAAAGCAGCCAGCGTCCCTTACTTTGAAATACTGGAGAAGTGGGTGTACAGGGGCATCATCAAGGATCCGTACAGGCACGGCTTTAAACCGACGCTCAGAATATCAAAACCCACTTCTACCGCCGTGTCCGCTCCGTGTTTTTAATCTTGTTGTGTCCTCACAGCGAGTTCATGGTGGAGGAGCACGAGCTGCAGAAAGAGAAGATTCAGGAGGACTACAATGACAAGTACTGGGATCAGAGGTACACCATCGTACAGCATCGGATTCCCTCCTTTCTACAGAAAATGGCGGACAAAATATTAAGCACAGGTAAAAACACAAAAAAACATTCTCAGAGCCTTTCTTAGAAAACAGATTTTAAGTCCCTTCTCTTGTCATTTCATAGGGAAATACCTGAATGTGGTTCGGGAGTGCGGCCGCGACGTGACGTGTCCGGATGCCAGAGAGGTGCTGTACACCCTGAAGGAGAGGGCCTATGTGGAGCAGATAGAGAAAGCTTACAACTACGCCAGCAAAGTGCTGCTGGCCTTCCTCATGGAGGAGAAGGAGCTGGTTTCACGCCTGAGGTAAGTGGTTAAAGGCAGGGTGGGTCATCTTGAGAAACTAGCAAGAGTAGGCTAGATTTGAAAAAGATCCATAAAAAAAAAAGAATAAACAGCCTAATGTTGCCAGATCTTTTCCAATGAAAGCAGCCTGCAGCACTAGCTCCAAAAGTTGCTAAATGTAGCGAGAAAGTCGCCAAGTGGTCGTGGACGTAGTCGTTTTAAAGCCTCGCGTTCAGCATTTTGGCCGTCGTCATCTTGGTTTTTTGCAACAAACAAAAACAGGAAGTGACCATATTTGGACTGTGTTGGACTGTGGAGGAGTGACACAGAGACGCCGAAGCATTTATTTCTAATAATAATAGTCTATTCAAGTTTAAGCTACTTTCATGTTACTCCAGGACAGTTTACATTTAGAAAAACAACATTAATTAAAAGCTTGGATAAAAAGATAAGTCTTAAAGCTGGATTGCTGGACTTTTATATATAAAATCTGTTTGTATGTAGTGATTTACTGTGTTGTTTTCATTCAGATCCATCAAGCACTACTTCTTGATGGACAAAGGGGACTTCTTCGTGCACTTCATGGACCTGACGGAGGAGGAGCTGAAGAAGCCCGTCGACGACATCGTTCCTCCCAGACTGGAAGCCCTGCTGGAGCTGGCTCTGAGGATGAGCACAGCCAACACAGACCCCTTCAAAGACGACCTCAAGGTGGGCGCTAAACACTCCGAGTCAGACGGCATGAATATGAATCTGATGTTAGACCTGTTAGTATGACTACAGTATTTACACTGACTACCGACTACAGGAACCGATACATGAGCTGAACAACCATCCACTCCTTCATGTACCGACACTAATCTCTCCGCAGATTGACTTGATGCCCCATGACGTCATCACTCAGCTGCTGCGTGTTCTGGCCATCGAGACCAAACAGGAGAAGAGCATCATCAACGCGGAACCGACGGACGTGGCCCTCAGCGGGCTGGAGGCCTTCTCCTTCGACTACATCGTCAAGTGGCCGCTCTCGCTCATCATCAACAGGTTTTATATTGTTTCGTTTCCTTAACTTTTTAGATACTTCAGCATATTTGGAAATATTATAATCAACAATAAATCCTAAATACAGTTATGATTTCTACAGCTCAAAGAAATGCAGTTACTGTCGGCCATTTTAGAGACAAATCACTGTATTTTTTACATTTTGTACACGTAGAAGACACTTTTTCTTTATTTTAAAGAAGACATTGGAGCCACAGATTACTCAAAATTAAAACGAATAAAAATTCATTCCAGGAATATTATTATTATTCATACTCATTTTTCAGGAAAGCCCTGACGAGGTACCAGATGTTGTTCAGACACTTGTTCTACTGCAAACATGTGGAGAGGCTGCTCTGCAACGTGTGGATCAACAACAAGGATTTCAAGCTGTACTCTTCACATTGTGCCAAATGGTGAGTTCATGCACAGTTTTAAGGTGAATTTTTATGCAAAACAAGCACAAAATGTCCTCACACTCCGTTCACTCTGCAGGTTTGCGGCTGCGTTCGCCCTCCGACAGCGCATGCTCAACTTCGTGCAGAACATCCAGTACTACATGATGTTTGAGGTGATGGAGCCCACGTGGCACGTCATGGAGAACAACCTGAAAACAGTGAGTAAAGCACAGCCAGCCGACCGACGCTGCCCTTCGTGTTTGTTGACCGTCGGTCTTCTTCTTCTCCTCCTCCAGGCGTCAAACATCGACGACGTGCTTTGCCATCACACCAGCTTCCTGGACAACTGCCTGAAGGACTGCATGCTGACCAACCCAGAGCTCCTCAGGATCTTCTCCAAACTCATGACGGTCTGCGTCATGTTCACGAACTGCATGCAGGTTTGTTGATGAAGAGGAAATGTTTTTTCTCCTAGTAGAGTCATTTTCTCATAGACTTCTATACAACCAGAGGAGTCGCCCCCTGGTGGATCCTTGTTCTGAGTTGTGTTTTCTTTTCCCGACTGTTGCAGCACGTCACTCAGAGCATGAGGTTGGAGCGCCTCTCTCTGGAACAGGCCATCATGGACGGGCCTCCCACTCAGAGCGAACATGCTGAGGAGACAGAGAAGAAGAGAGCGACCACAAAGGTATTTCCGAAGAATCGCTCATCGTCATGGCCAAAGAAACACGTGAACATGTTTATGGAAACCAGAAAACATTCCAACTATTTAACAACTGGTGCACGAAAAATACTGCAACTTCTGGGTTTGTTTGTGTTCAGTTGTTAGCGGAGCACGCGGACACCCTGCAGTCAGACATCAGCAAGTTTGACAGTAACTTCAGCACGCTGCTGCTGGACCTGCTGGACAAGCTGAGCATCTACAGCACCAACGACTGTGAGCACAGCATGATCAGCATCATATACAGGTACACCGCTGTTGAATTCAATGTGTGTTCTGCATGTCATTCATGTTTTTTTTTTTGTAAACTTCCTTTGATAGTTTTGCTAACTCTGCTCTTATGATTTCACAGGTTGGATTTCAACGGGTTCTACACTGAGCGGCTGGAGAGGATGGCCATAGAGCGGAGTCAGAAAGCATCAGCGTAGCATTAAAAACGTCCTTTACTCACGTCTGCCCGTCACTACCAACAGATAACTTCCATCCAGACCACAGACCTGACGCTTCAGTGTGTATATTATATATCCTGTACTTTTTGAGTTACTTTGGAAATGATGAACTAATGTGTTTATTCTGATATGAAAGTTGAAAGTCATGGCACTCCATATGGGTAACTTATTGTACAATGAAAATGTATGTTTGTATTCATTAAAACGAGAATTTACTGAATGAATTTAGACTCTTGACGTCCTTTAAACCTTTAAAAGAATGTTTACCATCAGGTACAATAGTCCGAAGATTATTTATTTAAAAGCCTCTGGGCAACGTTCTCAGAAAGTTGTTTTTTTTTAAACTTTTATAGAACATTTAGGAAACATTTCCAGAAGATTATGTTACAGAACTTAAATTGAACGTCTGTTGGAAAAACCTTTTTAAGATCCTTTTAGGGAACAATCAGAAGATTGTCTTTTAAGAAAACCTTCCTAGAACCTCGAGAAAACCCTTTACAGAACCTTTAGGGAAAGTTCCCAAATGTGCAGTGTAGTTTAGACAAATATTATTTCACGGTATAATATAGTAAACTAGGCCCTACATAGTACATTAGCCTACTATATGTTTTTATACACAGTAGTAAAACACTGAGATTATAACCCCAGAACATGGTAACGTTACTGATTTGTAATTTTGAAATATTTATCGTATAATAATAATAAAAAACGTTAAATAATGAACAGTTGCGTTTTAGTGACTCAATGAGTGAAGTTAGTGTCAACGGTTCAGTGCTGCTTCCGGTCCGTAGAGCCGTTGATATATCAATTAATAATGGGTCATTATTAAGAATTCTTACTCCAATAACACATTTTTCTTTAAGAATTTGTCACATTATAAACTTAAAAACAACGTTTGCCTCGATAGTTCACCACATAGATTATAAACTCGTCCGATACAAGCTGGCTGTAAACGTTAGCTAGCTAGCGCTTTTATTTTGACATGTTTATTTCACCGGAAGTCTCTTTTTTTTTTTGCGTGTTACTTGTAATTATAGCTCACTTGACTGTTCGTTATTCCGGTAAATATGTGAGGAGGCGATAAGAACCAACCAGAGGAGGAGCTTTCTTCGGAAGAGCTCTTATCGATGATTCACGGTGAGATGAGCGGAGGTGACCGAGCAGAGCGCACCATCGTGGGGGTGAACATGGTCTCACTGTGGCTGATGTGGGGTAAGTGTTCAATTATATCATAAATAGTTTTATTGTGAGAGTTTCCCGACATTAGAAAAGTTGAAGGATGTTTGAACAGGAAAAGGTTGTCGCTTATTATAATAACATTAATCATGTTGTTTGGGAAACTGCATAAAAAAAAGTATTTGTTGTTGTTTTAATGTTTTTTGGTTATTAACAACAATAAAACAAATGGACAGCTACACATTCTTAAGAGTGTAAATGTCCTCCACCTTAAAACGGGCGGAAATCACCATTATTATTCTAAGGAAAGCACCAGAGACTTTCTCATTATAAAACTATTTAAAAAATGTCTAATATATTCATTTTATTTCATTTAAACTCCATAAATATTGGAGTTTTAAAGGACACCTCTCGCCTTTTTAATTCTCTAAAACTTAGACGCATTAAATCAGGTTCCAGAGAAGCTGATATCCTGCAGGCCTCTCACTCTTTATCTAGTGGGTCCTGTGATGTTGTTGCTAAATTCCCTACAGGTGATAGTGTTGTTTTTATCTCTGGTGTTCTAATGATTTGATTTTATCCTTTTGTTTGATGCTGTTTTGATTCTACGGATAAGTTTTGAACTTTGTTTAATGTATTTCGTGCTCTATGAGTGTCTTCACTATTTTCTTTGTTAAGACAAATAAACCATATTAATAATAATAAAACAATTTACTTAAAGTCATTATTTTATAGATTATTGGTGTTATTCGTCATTTCAATGACATTCATACGATTTGAACCCTTTTCCAACTATTCCCATTGCTTCACGTTTATCCAGCGTTCACACCGTAGTTGTGTTTAGAGTTCAGCAATTTGGATTATTTCTGTTGATGCATTTGCTCCAAGTGTTCAGAATTGAGTGCGTAGTTCTAATTTTTGTGTGTAATCAATGTTTTTTGGGGTAATGTCAGCACAGACACAGGTTGTAATACTGAAATATATAAATATTGCGATACTTTAATCAGTGGAACATTAGAGATGGTGACTTTACAGAGATTTATTTAAACTGAAATCTTTAAGATTTCCACTGTAAGTAAAAGTAACAAAAGGCCGACCACACTGTAAAAATACTGAAAGTAACAGGTCTGAATTGTACTCAAGTAAAAGTACCGAAGTATTACCAGCTAAATGTATTTGAAGTATCAAATGTAAAGTACTCAGCATGCAGACTGGGCTCCAGTCAGAGTTACATTATGGAGCCTTCAAGCTCCTGAAAGACGATTTAAAAAGATAATAACAAGTTATTATCCTGAGCAAGAAGATTCAAATTGTGTTTTTAGGACTAGAGAAGTATTAAGTAGTATAAATTGGATATACTTAAGTAAAGTAAAAGTACATCAAAACTGTCCTTAAGTACTTTGCACCGCTGAAAAGAGGAAATATAAACAGGAAGTGTTAATTACATCTCGTCTGTCAAACAGATTGAAAGGCAGATTTAAGTTACTTCACATATTCAGTGTGAATGTTAAATAACGGTGTTTTGTTGCCGTGTGTAGTTTGTGTCGTGCAGACTTCGGGGATGTTGTCTCACGTGGAGAAGTACGAGGTGGTCACACCTCAGAGGCTTCAGGGGAGACCGAGGAGGAGCCTGCAGGACCACCAGGTGACCTCACCTGAGACATCACGTCAGGAATATGTGTGATCAGCTGCTAGAATGTGAACAATGTTCAAAATGTCACTTTAGTGCAGCTACAGAAGTGTGGACAGCAAAATGTCCGTAAAGATTATTCTGTCAGTGAATTATTATTATTACTGATTCATTACTGTGCATACAGGGTTGTACTGCTGCAGCTAGAAGTAGTTAGTAAAAAATACTTCCCTCTGAAATGTGATGTAGTATTAGCACAAAGTAGTATACAGGTGCAGAGTAAATGTACTTAAAATACTAAATAACTATATACAGCTTTATAACATTAAAATGCTACTTTCACATGTGAGCATAAGTAACAATAATTCATTATATATCATTTACAATAAAAGAGAGATTCTGCACTTTTACATTACTGTGGTTTTGCTGTATTTCTTTTACCCGAGTGGATGAGAGAACTTCTCCCTGAACTGCAAAATGATCTCATTTCTATTTTGATCAATAGTTGTTTTGTGACTGACGGACATTTTTCAAACAGCTTTATCCTGATGAGGTTCAGTACGAGTTGCTCATTGAAGGGAGGAAACACACAATTCACCTGGAGAAAAACAGGTTAACACCGTTTTTTAAATGAAACTTAAATTTAATCTTTAAAAATATATATATATCGCAATAGTATATATTTTATATTTTACAGGAATCTCATTGGGAGAGGCTTCACTGAAACACATTATTCAGAAGATGGAAAACGGGTGAGGACGTCTCCAAACGAGGTGAGACTTTGATTTCATTTACCTCTGAAGCTTTAAATGAAGACGCATGAACACACAGGTAACATGACATTTTAATAACGTCGTTGATAGTTTGGAAATAAGGTGTTTTTTCTCCATTGTTTGACATTTAATTAAAAAAAATATATGGATTCATTATAAAAGATAATCAAGAGATTTAAAGGTGCAGTGTGTAAGATCTGGGTGTTTTTTCCTGCACAGAAATTAATATTTAAAATGTCACATTATAGCAAATACACAGAAATATTTACATTTGTATCTGGAAACCTGAGTACTTTGTCCTCAAAGTTACATAATGAGAGAGTTTAAGTGAACCCAACGTGATAAAGATCAAACGCTCCTGATTGATTCATAAAGTCGTATAAAAACACAGAAAGCCTTTGAGAGTAAGCGAACACGCCGATGTCTTCAATGTGATGAGTGTGTTTCCGTGCAGGAGCACTGCTACTATCACGGCCACCTTGAAGGCACGGAGGACTCTTCAGTCAGCGTTGGGATTTGTTCAGGCATTAGGTAAGAACATTCAAACTTCCTTTTTGTAATTTTCCGCTTACATTATCTCCAGTAAGAGTTTCTCAGATATTTGTGAAATGTGTTGCTTCATGATATTTAGTAATCGGTTAGTTTTTGAAGTCTGCGTAAGTACGCTGTACCTGCACAATAACTGGATTTCTAGTCTTTTATTTTCCTTTTTATTGTCTTTAAATATTGTTCTGATGAATTTATTTTCCTTATTTAAGCCACTTTGAATCGTGTCTTTTAGAGTTGCCTTGCAGGAAGCTTGTAGGTATACAGAACAGATTGATCGATCTGTGTCGACACTCTGTGGAGAACTGAATAATTTCCATTCGTCTGTTCGATCATGTTTATTTTTTACAAATGAAGCGCTCGTCTTCTTGTTTCCTGTGCTTGCAGTGGCTTCGTGAGATCCCGGCAGCAGGTTTACTTGATCGAGCCTCTGGGACAGACTGATGACGGTGACCATGCAGTTTACAGACAGGAGAACCTGAAGATCAGAGACAGGCCCGGCTGTGGCTCCTCCCCCAACGCCACCACGCCGTACGACCAGGACCAGGACCAGGGCCCCCGGGTCGCTGGCATCTTCAGGTCCAGATCGTGGGTAGGTGACATGGGGACGGTTTTATGGTTTACGGTTTATCCATTCATGAACATCGTTGTGAACGTTGTATTTCTTTCTGTTTCCTTTTTTCCATCAGAAAACTAAACCCATCGCAGGTCCACAGAAGTTTGTGGAGCTGTTTGTGGTCGTGGACAATATTGAGGTAAATATTTAAATTCCGACAATTTGGCAGCAGGTAAAGTCAGGGACCTGGATCAGTAACGTCAAAATGATTGAGGTCCTCTCCATAAATCTTAAGATAGGTCGATAGCGTAGAAATGATTGTCATGTCAGCAGGTTGATGAATGAATCTGATCGTGTTGGTGTCTTCTCTTCTTCTAGTATCAGATGTATGGAAGCCAGACTAGATCCCGTGTTCTCGGAGCTATAAATCACGTTGACAAGGTAATGTTTGTTGTGGAAGCTCTTAACCAACAGCTCTCGGCACCTTCACTCCTGAGTAACGTCTCCTCCTCTGCCTGCAGCTGTATCGACCTCTGAACATCCGCGTCATGCTGGTGGGCTTGGAGATTTGGACGCAGAGAGACTACATTGACGTAGACATTAATTCGGAGACCACCCTGGACAATTTCCTCCTGTGGCGACAGGCCGATCTGCTGCAGAGGGAGAACCACGACAATGCCCAGTTTGTGACGTGAGGACCGGCCTTAGACGTCTGTGCAGATGCTGAACAAAGCGATGCTGCCGGTTTGACCTGATGTTTGACTGTTTTTCCCTCAACAGTGGCAAAGATTTTGACGGCGATACAGTCGGACTGGCGAATAAGTTCGCCATGTGCACTGGAAACTCAGGTGGAGTCAATCAGGTATTAAAAAAACCGACTTCCCTTGCATGAATCCTTTAACAACTGGAGATGAGGGGAGTTTACGGATACATTACAATAACATCCTGCTTAATTTAGGAAGTGCATTTCTCTTTCAGGATCATCATGACAACCCAATAGGCCTCGCCTCCACCATCGCTCATGAGATGGGACATAACTTCGGCTTGTCCCATGACGCTGCAGGTTGTCTGTGCGGTCCATCTTACAGCAGTGGGAACTGTGTGATGGCAGAGAAGCTCAGGTGAGGACCTTTAGGTCTGTCTTGCTGCAGCTTATATTTACTTTTGCAAGGTACAAAACAGTATCATATTTCAGCCAGAACATCATTTCAGTTTGTACATACACAATATGTGGCAAAAGCACAGTCTGCACACAAAGCCCTGTCCTTGGTTTGAGCCACTTCAGCTCCAATTCAGGGAAACCACCCGGCTACAGATGATGGAGTTCTTCCAGCAGTTTGTGTTCGTCTCTTTCCTGTTTCAACATTAAAATCCACGGTCCAAAAAGCCAGCTTCACATAGTAATGGTTTCCCGAGTTTGGTGTAGAAGAACTGCTCAGAGTCCTGACCTCAACCATCCAACACCTTCAGGGTGAACTGGACTGTGAGCCGGACATGATCACCAACATCAATGCTGGACCTCACCAAAGCCTCGGTTATACTTTCTGCAAGAACGTTCCCATGGACGTGAGCTGACTCTGGATCCTGACGAGGAAACGTTTGGATCTTTTGTACTCCGTGCGGGTTTCTCCTCGAAGCAAAGCGACATTCTCAAAGCTGCTCAAAGTTCTCCAGTTTCTCCGTCCACCCACGTCCGCGTGGTTAGAAAACGTTGGATGTACACAGACATGGCCAACGTGTGTCTCATGTGGCCGAATGGGAGCAAATCCCTGCAGCAGGTTCAACGTCTGGTGGAAAGACTGAAACCAGGAGAGTGGAGGCCGTCACAGCTGCAAATGAATGCCCATAGTTGTGTATGTACTGGTTTAAGCTCTATCTTAAATCAGAAATCTCTTTGCTCCTCTTCAGGACAGGAAATCAAGCGTTCCCGGGGTTCTTCAGCAGCTGCAGCGTGGAGCAGCTCGCTGAGTTCATGGAGCGAGCTCAGCCCAGCTGCTTGTTCAAACCCAGCTCCAGTCGGAGCATCGCCGCGGGCCCGAGCTGCGGCAACGCCCTGCTGGACCCTGGAGAGGAGTGTGACTGCGGCACTGTGGAGGTAAAACCTTGGAAAGTTTAATTATATCCTTCGGTGAGGAACGATACTATTTAGGATCTCTGTTTTAGCTGACTGGTGTGGTTTCCTGTGAGCTAATAAAAGGAGAATGAGGCACTTGTGATTCAGAGCATGCCAAGCTGGAGATTGGCTTCAAAAAAGAAAAATAGTTTTCCTGTTTGCTCACAGCAGAGAGACAACATTCTTGGCAGAGATGCTGCTTGTGTGGGAGATTTAAATCTGATCTGTTCTGAAAAACTGAAAAACTGAAAAACTATGTTTTTCTGTAGGAATGCAAGAACCCGTGTTGTGACGCCTCAACATGTCGCCTGACTGAAGGATCCCAGTGTGCTCATGGACAATGCTGTGACAACTGCCAGGTACTTCAGCTCCCATTAATGTAGCTCTTAAAGTGTGTAAGCGCGCTAGTATTTGCTAATTAGCACCCAAAGCACAGATGAGGCTGATGGGACGTCATTGATTTTGCAGGTATTTGGTCATAAACCAAAGTATTAGACGAATAAAAACTTTGAAAAGGTTTCGGGATTACCAAAGTTATGAGAATTTATCCAGAGGGGGGACTTGAATATGTCATATTTTATGGCAATCCATCCAATATTGGTTCACTCAGAACCGCAGATGTGAACCTCATGCTGGCACTAAAGGAAAGGTCAAGTCTTTAGAATTCATCCTCTGGGGATCATAAATGTCTAAACAAAGCTTTGTGCCAATCCATCCAGTAGAATCTGAGATATTTCAGTCTGGACCAAACATACAGACACACCCTGCGTCTGGCTAATAACTGAGGACATTAAAACAGCAGTTCCATAATAACAGGAAACAGAGGGCGATGTCCTGCTGTTTCCATGTTATGTACTTCACCACATCCTTCCTCAAATGACAGTTTCAAAGACTAGAAGTCATGCAATATGACATAGCTAATTACATATACTGTTTTATCCACAAAAATCACCTGAAATGTGCTTTAACCCACAGTTCAAACAGGCTGGAAGTGTGTGCAGAGAGTCAGCCGGGGACTGCGACCTGTCTGAGTACTGCACCGGAGCGTCGGAGGAGTGTCCCGAAGACGGCTTTGAGATGAACGGCAAACCCTGCTACGACCAGGCCCAGGGCTACTGCTACAACGGACAATGCCCCACACATGAGCAGCACTGCTGGAGGCTGTTTGGACCAGGTACCCTCCACACAAAGACACTGTTTCACTGTTTTCTCTTCAAAAGAGGAAGCCGAGCCTCCATGAGTCTGTTTCTAGTAGTCTCAGTAAATTTCACCGTCACATGGTGGAAACGTCTGTTTCTAAGAAAGGCCTCTTCAGTGTTGTGCAGTTGTATTATATAAAAGGACTACAGAAGGTTTGATGAATAGCACTCTCACAGAAATATAGCAGAGTCTCTACATCTACAGAAGACGTGAGTATTTAAAAAGACAATTTTAATCCATCTCTTGTGCTTGAACCCATACTATCTGACAGTATCATATATGGAGATGTCCTCCAGTTTTGGTATCGGGCACATTTTTATTGGTTTAAAATAACGCTGATAAAAATCGAATCTTTTCTCTACTGTACTTTGTCACCTCCGGCTGCTGGTGTCGCTGCACTGCTCTGCTGCATCACATTCAATCTCTACACTTGGGCTATCCTGAATCATTTCCATACAGTACAAGTATCTATATGTTGTGTGTTTATTAATATTTAAGGTGTTGCGTGTCCCAATTGCACCAAATTCGACAAAGCCCTCCCGGGGTTCCCAATAAAACACCCACCAAGTATGAAGCAGATCGGATGAACGTTTCTCGAGATACGCGAAGAACACACAGATTCTTTGCTTTGGTTCTTCAGTTCGATTCTGTATCCGCTCAGCAAACCCAAGACTCCTCGTCTGTACGCTGCACCGCTCCGTGTAACGGAAATATTCTGGATGTCTTGTGCATCATTTTATACACATTTCCCCGAAAAATATACTGACTTAAGTCAAATTTGTGACTCAGAGAGTTGATGTTGACTTTGTATGTTTTGTCTGGATTTTTTTGTCAGGGGTACAACTTTATCTTCTCTTACTTTTCATCTATTTTTTCCTGAATACGCCATAATTCAAAAGGTTAACTATGAATATCTTTTCTCCTCAGGGGCCAAAGTGGGATCAAACGTGTGTTTCAACCTGAACAGGCGGGGCGAAGAAGGCGCTAACTGTGGGAGGAACAAATTGGGCTACATCCCCTGCGCTGCACCGTACGTATCATCGTAGTCTGGCTCGCTTTCTGTCCAAAAGTTTATCACAAAAATAAGCACATAAAATAAGCCAGCACCAGCACTGAAAAGTAGCAAAAGAACACATGAAATGTTGTATGTTTGAAGCTAGTTTTTGATCAATTTGTCCTTTTTGTTTTGCAGGAATCTTAAGTGTGGATCTATGTTTTGTGGAGGAGGGGGCGAGTCCATCACAGGTAAAAGGGCAGCGTACACCGTGTACAGCATCGAATGTAAACTGGCTGTGGACGACGATAAGACCAGAAACATGGACATGGTGCCCAACGGAACCAGATGTGGACCCAACAAGGTTAGAGCGGGGAGACACGTTACGCCTTCGTTATGTTACTGCTGTTGGACGTTTTGCTCAGAATCAAACATTTGTTCGCAGGTTTGCCTCGGCAGCAGATGTGTGGATCTGTCTGTTTACGGGAAAAAGGGCGATTGTGAAAAGAAATGCAACAACAATGGGGTGAGTTGTTTTTTCCAGGGTTTAAAAAATGTCGTGCAGCTGTTTTGAATCTGACAAAAGTTGTTCTGGACTCGGCTGTTTAGATGAATGTTGTTGCGTTTGATCCTCAGGTGTGTAATCACAAGAAAGAGTGCCACTGTCATCCTGGCTGGGCTCCACCGTACTGTGAGATCCAGTATGCAGATTTACCTCAAGGTACAGGACCTCACGACAGCACACTGTGTGGTCTGTTCAGACCGTCAGCTCTCAGTGAGCAGCACTCACACAAACACAGGTCACACCTGATGAGTCATTCCTCCAGTAAGAAACATGAATGATTCATTATGAGCTCCTACTTCTTCCAGCATCGACCTAATCAAGTTTTCCTGATGCTGGAGATCTAAAAACCTTTTATCTTAATCCCCAGACTATCAACTTATAAACCGATAGAACATCAGTAGTGGCCTTTCACGTGAGATATGACAGTTTGCTCAGTGATTGTGCAACTATTCGGTCGTCACAGTAAACAGCTAAAACTGCTAAAAAAGAAGGAAGAAGAGACACTTTGCGGGCAGAAGTTTTGAAATACTTTGGTACACGGTGTACAACACTTTCCTCACCGCCTGCAGATCAGAGTGGTATAATAGCTGGAGTGTGTGCGGCCGTCTCCATCCTCCTGCTGATCGCTGCAGTGACTGCAGGACTGCTGTGCTGCAAGAAGGACAACATGGACAACTACACCTCCAAAAGGTGGCCGGATGCATCCCCTCATATTCGTCTCCTTTGTGTTCGTCTCAGACTTCACCAGCTGAATATACGTTTCCTTCTTTTCACAGGAAAGTGCACTCGGCTCCAGACCGGCTGAACCCCATGTTTCAGGAGCAAAGTGTGAAAGACAGACCTCAGATCAGTCCGCCCACCTTCATGGAGTCGACAGCAACACAAGCCTGCGCTCCTCCGATCGTCACCGTGAGTCCCAGCAGAGCTGCTCCTCAGGTACAGACGGCATGCATCACGTATTCACAGATGACGCGATTAAAATGCAAATAACAGACACTCATGAACCGCTTTCTTCTTCCAGCCACCGAAGAAACTCTCCTCAGCGCCGCAAACTGAGCCGGTAAGCTTTAAACTAAAACAACTTGCAACGTGATCAGTCGCTGCATAATGCAGACTGAGGATCGCATTCAGAGTCGGCGACTTTAGTCTGCTGAAGTTCAGAGACTTTGATAAAACATGGAGATAAATATCTGTACTCAGACACGTGGTGAGCAACTGGTCAGAAAGGGAAGGTCTGTGGTTTGATTACTGTAAACAAATCCCACGAAACGACCAAAACCGACAATGTGTCGCTCAGTACAACATTCATTTTAACGCAGCACATCACAAATATGTAGTTTAATTTTTAAAAAGTCTGAATAATTTCCAAAAACAGCTGCTAACTGTAGTTTTTATTACAGTAAACAGGAGTAAATAGTGCATTTGTTTTGGGGCTATTTTCAGCGGTGGATGAATCCACATGTGGTGCTCTAGTTGGTGTTTATATGTGTGCTTGAGTCAGAATAAACTAGTGTGTTGGTGGTGATGAAGGAGCGACAGTGAGGCTCATTGATGTGTTTTTAATGGACATCAATGGCGATCACTGTACGCCAAAACAACCAGATTCAAAAACAGATTCTCCCTTCAGACCGTCACTCTGGTGTCAAAAACCCTCCAACAACAGTTTAGCCACTGCTGCTATTGAAGACGATCATTTGACACTTTCTGATGCACAATTAGTTTGCTGGTGAACACGTCATCTCAAGAACGCCCGGAGGGAACTTCTTTAAACTTGGCACAAATGTCCACCAGGAGCTCAAGGACGAACGGATTAGATTGTTTGTGGTCAAAAGTCAGTGTGACCTCACAAAACATGTTTATTGGCCATAACTCAAGAACTGATACGCTAATTATGAAAATTTCACACAAATGTCTAAAAGGATAAAATGAAGTGATGACATTTTGGACAAACATGAATGTAAACTGTGACTTCATTGGTTGGTGGAGGGATACATAATCCTAGTTTAATAAGTCCCACACTTTATTTACAGTAGAGACATATTTACATGCACACACTGTACGTACTCATACAGTCCATGGACATACACGCAGTATTTACTTATAGAACGCTTTTTATTTATAGACATTTATTTAAAAAATGTTGTTGGTCATTGGTGCTTAATATAAATATATATTATATATACATATGTATGTATGTGCTCGCATACTTGGGCCAATAGATATGATTGTGAGGGTCAGAGGAAGAATGATACACACACACTACTTTTATACATTCCCTGTTGGTTTTGGTCTTTTCATGAGATTTGTTAATAAGTAATATATAGAATACCACCAGACTCTGAATACAACTATGATTAAACACAAATATCTTCTTCTTCTTCACCAGACAAAACCTGTACCTCCATCTAAACCGTTACCTCCTCTGAGTAAAGCTCAGGTGAGTCACTTCTGCTGCTCTCACTGCTCAGCGGTGAAGCTGACCAATCAACAGTTCTGATGATCGATTCATAATTTAAATAAGTTTGTGAAGCAAAAGAGAAGCCAAACATTTGTCGGCTCCAGCGTCTTCATCAGTTGAGACAGTTTCTTGTGCTGCTGCAACATGTTTTCTGTCATGACTCAAAGCCACCACATTAATTCACAAGTAGCAACGTGATATTTATAACAGTGCCTAAAATGCATCTTTTGTTTTCCAGTGTATTGCAGCCAAACCTCCTCCTCCTCCCATCCCTCCGGTCAAACCCAGCCCTCCTCGGCTCCCAGCGAAGCCACGATTTCACAGACCCACGTGAACGTCTCACTGAAAGAATCGTGTTTCACATCCAGCGTGTGGTTACACATTTAGAAAGAGAGCGATCAAAGAGTCTGGAGAAGTTGACTCTTTGTCTTAAAGATGGCTGACTGAGAATGTCTCCGATGACAAACAGCTTCACAGCAGCTGTGGGAAAAACACTTTTGAAGTTGTCTCATGACAGCGTGAGCAGAGTGGTGCTCACATGAAAATAGTACTTTTTAAATGTTTATTTAATGTCTGTGCAAGGGACCGTATGAAAATGATTAGTGTGTGAAGGGTTGTGTGTTATTCTAAGAAGCATTTTCTAATCTGAGAAAACAGAGAGGCTGGAACGTCTGGGATGTCATGATCATTAATGTGACGTTTGGTTTGTAGCTCTGTTTTTGGTCTCCACCACCAAATATCTGGTTTTTTTTAGCTGCTACATGCTCCGCTATGCTCACCAGCTAGACTAACTAAGTCTGTCTGCTGTTTGCTGCTCAGCAGGTAGAGTACGGCAGCTTTTTAGAGCTTTTTCCTCTGAAAACGAGGCGATGAGAGAAACAGAATAAACTATGAGCTGAAACTCACGATAAAGCTCCGAAAAGATCTCGGTTCATCACGACCAGAGACACCTTTCACGTAGTCATTTCATACATTGATAATATACAAATATTGATTAAAGCTAGGGCCGGGTATCGCTACTACGAGACAACCCAGTACCAAGTAGTATCAACATTTCTCAAATCAAACGATACCTGTAATCCATTATTGCTAGCAGCGCAAACGATTGCAACAGTGCTGACGAAGCAGGAACCCTTTTTCTCCAATATAATAGTTAAATAAAGCTGAGCAGAGCCTCAGTTGTCCTCCACACACACTATTCGTTTCCATACAGTCCCTAAGCTGTGTCCAAAGCCAGTCTGTGCCTACAAGGTTCATTTTGTACCGCTTTTTTTGCACTGTACTTGAAAACCTACGAATGGTACTCACAGTATTCAGATTACTACTAGTAATAGTTTACTGTGGTTCAGCTTCTGGTCTCGAGGGGAGGTGTGTGACGGAGCCTCGAGGAACAAGTAGTTGTTGTTGTTGTTTTACTGCACTTTTATGTTTCTAAGGCAGCAGTCACTGGTTCATAGCTTGGTGGTTAAACCAGCAGGATATCACCGAATGGTCTGAAAACTTGAGTTTGGAGCGATAATATTTTGTTAATCCGTCGCGACTGAATGAATGTAAAAAGTAAATGAATTCCCACGAGAGGCCTCTGCAACAAATATAGTGCACTTCATTACAAAAGTATGTTGCATTGGTATCTGCTGTTTTTTCTTCAGAAATGTATTTATGTGAATTGCAAAATCATTAAAAGTTTCATTTTTCTCAATAAAGCCCGTTGTGTTTACTTCTCTGTAACATATTTATTAACCTACCGAGAAATGTTCTATTGTGCTTCCCAGCAAAACACATCAGTTACCAGTTCATCGGTATTCCCTGGTCTCTGGTGGGACGCTAAAGGAAACGGGTCAGAGTGAGTCAGACGTGGAGCTCCCATCATCTGGGTTTCCTGCTCCAGTCGGACACAAAGGATGATGGGATTTGGTTGTTTCCACTTTAACACAGACTCAAGAGTTCTCATGGGGAAAAAAAAACAAGAAATTTCAAGGAAAGTTAGCAGTAAGAGTCTGCATTCATGTTCCCCAGAGGATGCATCCTACTGGCTTTTTCCTCCAGCGCCACAGTGAGATTCACATTTGTAGATTTTTGGGTAAAATGTCTCCACAACTATTGGATGGATCGCCATGAAATGTTGGCTCAGATAGGATGAACTGGAATTACTTTTCTGGCGACATCATCAGGTCAAATACTTTAATTTATCCAATAAAAAATACGTCCAGCATGAATAACATCCCCATCAGCTCTGCTGTTTGAGTAAAGCCTCACACAGAGCGACTAGACTCTGGTCTTCACACTACGAGCGACAAAAGCATCGAAACAGCGACGCGTTGCTACATTTCCACCGAGTCGACATGAAGTGTTTCTCAAGCGCTCCTCGTCTTAGTCACGTCGTTATCAGCGCTGACAACAAGATAACGGAATTTTCTTCAGATAGGAACAGAACAGGGTGAAACAAAAACATGATTTGTTGGACGATTGTCATTTGGATCGTGGTAACAGTACTATTATACTACTATACAGAACTAGTACTGTAGTGAGTACTAACAGTACTCACTACAGCCATGTAGCCATTTAGTGTTGATAACTTGGCAACTTTCTCGCTAGATTTAGCAACTTTTTTTTAGTTACTTTAATTGGATAAGAGTCGGCAACACCGGGCTGGATGTATCGGTTGGATGACATTTTTAGAATCCAGCGTACTTTTGCTGGTTTTCTCCAGATTACCAACCTTACCTCGGTGTGAACGCAGCATCAGTCAAACATAAAAACATCTCAGTACATTTCTTTGCGCGGACCGTTTTAGCACGTTTTTACGGGCTGTTTTGATTGACTCTCACAGCTCTCATCAGCAGCACGGCCACAAATATATTACAGATACATTGTTAGTTTTACTCCATTCCAGACTCAGTCAAGTTCAGACATGTGATACATACAACACGACAAGAGGCTGAATCCTCAGCAGGGACCAGATCTTACTCTCTCCTGGTTTCAGTCTTTCCACCAGATGTGTAAACCTGCTGCAGGGATTTTGTTCCCCTGCTGCTGGAGATCAGGTCTCAGTTCCTCCTATCTCTATGCGTGCTGTGATCTTTTGCTCACATTACATACTGTTTTACAAGCTGCTCACAAAAAGCAAGCATGACAACTCTGAAACCTATCGAGTCTCTTTACAAACAGACTGTGTCTTACAACACGTAGCAAGTCTTAAACCGCCTCATTATTGAGTTAAGAGGATAACCTTTAACCATTGTGAGTAATCAGACTACCTCATCTCTGACACGACCGTTACATACTCTCATTGTTCTTACCAAATGTATTGTATTGTACAGTGTTGTACTATAGTGTTTGCTGTTGCATTGCACTGATATTCGTCTCCTACAGATGAGAATTAGCTCTCTAGCTAACTCTTGCACATGTACATTGAGGTGGAAACTGAAATGTTGATAAATGTGCTCTGTCCCTGGCGAATGAATAAATACATTTAAAAAAAAAAAAAAAAAAAAAGATGGTGGATGGTTGAGGTCACACCAAACTTGGAAAAACATTGATGGAGCCGACTTTGTGCACAAGTTGAAAGAACAAATACACAGCAACCGTTTCTCTTTGTTAGACCCAACGAAGAGTAAATCCCTCATCACACTAATCCCAGACGTCTAAATTGAAGTGTAAAGTAGACGGGAGGGAGGAGGGAGGAGGGGGTTGAGGAATGCGGGCCGTGTTTTCTCTCTGATTCACTTCATGATTCAGCTCATAAAACACTGTTTACAGAGAGTGAGGCTCGTTCTCTGCTTGTTGCTCACTCACATCTCACTGGAGATAATGCGCGATGACGACATCCTCAAAGGGGGTCTGAGCATTTAGTCAAACAAGGAGCCGTCTGTGTGTTTGAACTCCAGCTTCAGAATAATCCACGAGAACAAGAGAAGAAGGTGAAACCACGACAGGTCTGTGTGGTTTCAGGGTTTCTGGCTGCGACTCGCGGCTCACATTCGGTGATAAATCACTTTAAATGTCGAACACACAGAACATCACTGACAAGCTCGTTCATATGTCTGCAACAAAGTCATCAAACACTGCTTACGAATCACTTCCACATGTTGTAGAAAATACTTAAAAGTGCTCAAGAGAAGGAAGGAAGGAAGGAAGACAGACTGTGACTCACTGTTAGTCACTCGCTTTGAAGGCTGAGGAACTGGACATTCTCTCTCTGGTTACATGCTTGAGTCACATTATCTCCATTGTTCTGTTTAAACCAGGACAAACTCAAACTGTACTTTTACAAGTTGAACTTGAACAGATCGTGACGTCTTTCTTAAAAGAAAACAAAGAAACTTGTGAACAATTCAACTCCATAAAGTTCCTGCTCTCTGAGAACAGTTGATTTCAAAGACAAAGTATTCTTTACTTGAGTAAAAGTACCACTGACAGTGTAGAAATACTCTGTTACAAGAAAAGTCCTGCGTTCAAGATCGTACTAAAGTACAAAAGTATTAGCATTAAAATATACCTGAAGTACCAAAATATTCTGCATGAGGTACTCTTCATGCAGAATATTACTGGATTATAATTGTTGGTGTTCATCACATTATTTATATATTGGTGGCTCAACCTACAATAACATCACAATTTACTAGTTTTATTTTATATAAATAATCTAATAAAAGTAATTTAAGTCATCAAATAAATATAGGAGAAATAAAGATAATACTTCCTTCTGAGATGCAGCAGAGAAGAGGTATAAACAAACATATTTAATTTATTTATGCTCCGAGGTGCTGTTAGCTCAATGCTAACATGCTAACTTTTCACGATGCTCACCCTCTTAGCTAGCATATTAGCATGCTAACAATTTGTTACAAATGTTGAGAGGTAAAACTTCAGGGATCACGAAAGTTACTAGAATTCATTCTAAAGGTTAAATATGAATCGAAGAGTGAGTCATGCCAAAGTCATTTTATTTTATTACCAGGTAAACATTTGATCTTTATACAGAGACGTTCTTTACAAATTAAACATTCAGAGACAGATTCAAACCATCAGACGGAAACAAATACTTAAATGGAAAGAAAACCGACAATTCGAGTTACTTAAATACAAAAGAAATAAACTTTTCATTGCACTAGAACTTCATAAATACAACTCGGAGGCCCAACGTTAACCTGAACCTGCAGTACATTCAACCGCTCACTGGTTTCCAATCACTCTCATTGATTTCACTGAAGACGCCGACTGTGCTGCGAGTGCGACGCCACGTTCATGTCATAGACGGAAGACTTAAACGACTAGCGCTGCAGAGATCAGCCGATTAATCGACTGATTGTACGGAGACCGTTTTCTGAACTGATCGTTTCTTTGGGTTTCAGACTGTTGGATAAATTAAGTTATTTGAATTTATGCGGATTATTAAACAAACTATTTTATACACCGAATAATCCAGATCACCAGAAAGTCATTGGAGAGTTCCGGTCCCGTTGAATGACTATAAATCAATTAATCAGCTGATTAATAACTGGATCAATTGATTCATCGTTTGTCAGATGTCACAAAATAGTGAAATATGCCGTTAATAATTTCTCACATGTTGCTCGTTCAGCCGCTCTCTCTCTGTCAAATGTCGGTTTTCTGGACTTCTGGACTCCGTCGTCCCCACGGCATTGAGGTCTTGGACTGTGGTTCCCTCATGTGACGCCTACTACTGGGCTGACTTTAGTGACGAGCGGACCAAAGAAGAACCCGACACATTCTGGAGTGGATCCAGATCACGCGGCGGGTACCTGAACTATTGTTCTCTCGTTATGGTTCTTCTAGCTCCATCATGTTTTCTACATCCTGTTAACTGGCGCTCTTTGAACGACTTCTTCTTCTTCTGTGGTGGTTTGACGACACCTGACTGGAGCCGTTTAGCTCCTAATAGTCACATGACAGCAGTGGATGGAAACGTTCCATCTTCTGCAGATGTTCTGAACGTAAACAAACAGTTTGAACCTTTTATGACATGAACGCAGCACGAACAGAACCTCTTAGTATCAGACAATAATAAAAGAGATGTACACTGTAGACGTAGAAACGTGATGACCAGCCACGTCTGTCACTTATATCATGACTAAAGACCCCTATGATACATAGAACACGTTAATAAACTAATCAAAAGAACATGGACATAGAATCTAAACCCCAGACTGTGTAGAGTGAAACATATCAAACCGATTATGAGTGATAAGAACAGTTAAACTGTAAATCTGAATATCCTGCAGCCTGTCTCTACAGAGAGGATACATGGTAGTATCAAAGTGCTGTTTGCTTGACTGTAATTTCCTCCTCACCCCCCCCCACAACCCCAACCACTTCCTGTGTTTCCTCGTACGTCACACGGCTGAACTTGTTCCCATGTTTCGGTCTCTTTACCTCAAGCCCTCCGATCTGGTGCTACACTTTTTGCTATATATGTTTTTTTGCAACTACGGTAATAATGAATATCCTCAGATGTTATGGATTATTATGATCTATATTGTGCAGAAAGTAAAAACAGAAAGTAGAGTGACACAGCTTCTTTGTAAAAACAAGACTATTCCTCAAACTGCCCCCCGTGTGAGACGTAGGAGAGGACAGACGCCGTGTTAAGAGTCCGTGTTGACTGATCAGAGTCTTTATGTGACGGCGGCTCACAGGCGTTAGTGTTAGTCGGAGCGCAGGCGGCGATGGAAGGACGCTCAGGCATTTCTCTTTTTTAACTTTGTTGTTAAGGTTTCGTATTTGGTCCAGCTCCAGTCTTGGTCCTTGAAAGAGGAAAACCACCAGATTAACAGAACAATATCTCTAAATATCATCATAAACTAAAACAAATCATTTGTTATGTGCATGAATTGCTGCTTTTCCCCTTTTAGTGCGATTTTTAATAAAATATATATATATATATATATATATATATATATATAAAATTGAAAGAATTTTTTTCATCAAGAACTAGTTATTTGGTGCTCCGTTACACCACTGAACTAATATTTAATAACCATTTTGAAAACGTCTTCCTGCTTCTTGTCTGGTGATCTTAACTTTATCATTAATGCTAATTTATAAAATGTGTATTTAAACGTCTATCATCACAAACAAAACGTTACAAAACCTGAAACAATGTGCAAAACATTATGAAAACGTAACTTTCCCCTCACTGATACGACTTTATTTACACTTTAACCGCGCAGAAACTGAACAAATCATTTCAAACTTCAGTGTTTCTGCCTTCAGGTAATTGAGTCGCGGTGTGGAGACGTTCAGATTGAAAGTTGGACGAGCGATGGTTGGATGTAAATGTAACGGCGCTGCATTAAAAAACTCCAGGATCACAACACAAGGGAACTCACCACGATGCTCTTGGCCTGTTCGTCAGTCGCTTCCTGCATCAGGCTGGTCAGCTGACTGAGGTACTTCTCGTTCTCCTGCAGCAGACGTGGTGCAGCGTCACTGAAACACATACACACACACACACACACACACACACACACACACACACACTAGTCACCACTGCATCACATGAGACCTCCATCACATGTACAATGGTCTCAGTATTTCACCGGCTACAGCACAAGACACACTGACCTACAAAACCCTGCACAGCAGCGTGAACACATCGTAACGACGGACACGCCTCTATTGAAATATTCACAACACATTGAGTATTTAAGCACGTGGCTTTTTACGTGTTTTACGAACAACAAAACTAAACAAATGAAGGTGAATGGATGTGATCAGGACTTCTTTTAGAACACCGATCAGCAGAAACATCTGTGCATCTAAATTAAAGTACAAATCAAGTATAATAGAGGAGAGGAGGTCACGTGATCCACCAGCGTTTAGCAGAGACATATTTCCCTCAGGACTTGGTGGAGACCAAACACAGAGCTAAAAGGAGATTCAATATTAGGGTTAGAAACAGGAATCTAAGGGAAAGCTCGCTTATTCCTCTGAACCCCAAACTAAAACAGTAAAAAATGTAAAGTTCAATATCTACAGCAGTCGGAGCCTCCTTTCTTTCCCCCAACCTTGTTCACACTTGTGGCAACTTGTTGCATAAATAGATTCCATCATTTGTAAAATAAACAATCAAAGAAATTCTTGTCTTTTTTGTGATTTATGGCATTGAAACTCTTCTTCTAGCCATGGTTGTGATGTTTCCATAGAGGTGCAGGATTTATATACTGCAGTAAATATCAAGGCTACAGAGAGGAGCAAAAAACGCACCGACACTTCTTGAGGTTCAGAGGGTTGAGAGATAAAATGTCAGTGTTGGGTGTTTACAGCTGGTTTCTGCTGCCCCCAAGTGGACAAAGGTCGGTATTACTGACTGAAGGTATGGACTTGAAAGCGGGTGAACATTTACACAATCAACTATTTTGTGTTCTCTGCTTATACCGATATTAGATCAGTTTGTTTTCACACAGTTCAACATGAAAAAGGTCAAAGGGGTTCACGAGTCACATGATTCATCTGGATGGGTTACCTGTCATTGGGCCCAGGTAGGGAGGTGAGGGGATGTGGGGAGCTGACTGGCTGAGCCGACTGGGACCACTGAGACACCTGCAGCAGGTTGGACGACTCGGGACTCGCTGCTATCGAGTTTCGGGTCAAGTTTTGAGCCTAGAGGAGACGG
>NW_022280034.1:1714605-1732900 GCF_004355925.1 Anarrhichthys ocellatus | reverse complement strand
AGAGAGAGAGAGAGAGAGAGAGAGAGAGAGAGAGAGAGAACTGTTACATCCAGGAACAACACACACAGAGTCTGTCTCCTACTAGAAGGAAGCTCTTCATGTTTGTGTTCATTCAAAGCAGCAAAGTTGTATTTAATTAAAACAGATCACTCTGAATATTAGAGCCCTCACTGACACTCAGACCTCAGCGATGCCCGAGTGTTGATACTCGATCAACTATACAACTAAACTGAACTGATGAAGTCACTCACGCAGGCGATCTTCAGTAAATGCCAGAACTCTTTCTGTCTCTTGATCTGCATCTGCATCACTGTGTTGTCGGCATCCTTGATGCTCTCCAAGGTTTTCTCGATCCGTGGAAACAAGTCGATGATCTTCTGTTTGCTGATCAGGATCTTACTGTTGGGAGGAGGCGAGGCAGACGTTGACACGCAGTGAACACACAGGTGTGACTACAGCGCTGCACGTCTTGGAGGAGTGCTGGTCTCTTACCTGAGGTGGGTGTACAGGTCTTTGAGGACCTTGTCCTGGTTCTGGACCGTCTGAATGATGGCCTTCACCATCTCAGAGCTGTCGCTGCTCACATCTGGCTCAGGTACTGAGAGACAATCGGATAACAAATGGGTTCATTTGATTTCTGTTTGTCTTTCTGAGGAACATCGAAGCCGTTCAGTTGATTTCACATTTTGAATAAATTAAATGAAGACGTTTCTTACTTTTGCATTTCATCTTCATTTGCTTGTAGAGCTCAATCGCCTTTTCTTCTCTACGATAAAACAAATTAGTCACATATAAATTATATATCTACAAGACTGCATTCTAAAGCCAGCGGCCCAAATTACATAATTATCTGTAAAACTCTTTATGAATAGTTCACACTGCACGACTTGAGCCCAGTTGTTTATGTAATCCACGATAGCTCGGCGCTCGCACATCGCCGCTTGACGAGAGGCCGGTGCACCGTAGATGGATTCCAGATATCTAGCAGGCTAAACATCTGGATGTGTCGGGGAGCTACAGCCAATCAGAGCTCAAGACACGTGTTGAGGGGAAACCTGGCGGAGGGGTCTCCTCACCTGTAGTGTACCTGTGTGCGCTAGCTGTTGCATTTGCAACACAGACCAAAGGTGTCGTTGTGTATTGGATGTTTGCATAATTAAACATAACACAGTGAGTCTACACCGGGTGCAATAGTAGTAAAGACGTGTGGAAGCAGACTATCATGTCAACATGTGTGCAGATGACAACATCAACAAGCATCACTACACCAGAGTCACTTCTTTAGTGAGTTTTTAAACGTAGTTTGGAGACGTTAACTGGGATTCCTCCTGAGGAAAGATCTGATAGAGTGTGACCACCTGTGGCCTCAGTCACGTAGTGTGAAAACCACAAAGACTTCAAGACATCAAGTGGTGTAGAGTGAGTTTAGCTTAAGGACATCAGTCTTTCAAATCAACTAAAGCCTATTGATAACTGTATAGATGAAATATTAGTGTTGTCGGACCACAGTAACACTCACAGCTGCTCCATCTTGTCTCCTTGGCGTCGAGCGTATGGACTCCTCTGAAGTTCCACTATCTCTGAGTGCAGAGCCATGATCTCATCATCCAGGTGGCTCACCTCTGCCACCTGCAGGACGAACCAGGAATCACACCACCATCAAAGATTTACACTGAGAAACATTACAGGCCTTTTTAATGTTTTAAATGTGAAAAACAAACATGCATTACCTGTGCAAAAGCAGCAGCTCGCTCCTCGTTCTCCTGCCAGGCTTTCAGCATCTTCTCAGAGGCTTTAAACACACACACAGCTCATCAAAACAAACATCTGGCTCAGTGCTGTATTACATATTCCCATATGTTGGAATGTTCTCCATCAGAGGGTCAAGCATCAAACTGAAACAACCAGCTGCCGGGAAGCACTCACATATGCCGTAGTGCATCTGATCGCTGTATTTCTCCAGGTCGTACTGGATGCTGCTCTTGAAGAAGTCCAGCTTGGCCTTCAGCTGCTGAGAGAAGCCAAACATGCTGTTCTTACACCTGGTCAGGTTGGTGTTGTAGCGCAGGAGACTCAACCTGGAGGGAGGAGACGATTAAAGGGTTAGAGAGCGTTGGGAGGAAGAGGAGGAGGGTTCAGTTCCCTCTGGTGGGGCTGGCTGCATCATCCAGCAGAACGTCTACAAATCTGTTGATTTATATCAAAAGATATTCAGTTCACTGTCACAGAGGAGGAAAGAAACCACACAATATTTCATATTTAAGAAGCTAGAAATCAGAGAATGTTTTAAGTTAAAATAATTATTCAAACCAATTAATGGATTATACAAATAGCTCTAAAATAAAGAACCTAACCTGGATTAAATGACTGTTATGCAAAATAAAAAAGGTTCTACTGCAATTAATAAACAACTGACAACTTAACTATTAATAAATGGACTTCAACGACAATTAAATTTTAAAAAAATTGGGAAAAAAACATTTTAAAAAGAAGATATTTTTGAGTTGAGACAAACACAAAATGGTGGTGCCTTTCGTCGATGTTAAAACAACAGATTACTCACATAGCAGCTCTCTGTCCTTGGAACAGCCGGCTGTAGTCGTCCTTCAGCCCACAGATGTAGCTCACCGCTTCACCCCAAACCTTCTTCAGCAGCACCAGGGGAAGCTGCGTCTTGGCCTCTTGCACTGAGAAGTTACAACCAGACTCATGAGAGCTGCACTATATGGTGTTAAAGTGGAGCAGGGAAACACAACTCCGCCATTTATTAAGTTAAGACACTATGATGATGCTAATCACAGCTAAACATATATATTTCATTACATCATTGATCTGAGAGAGACACAGGAAGTCTGTAGAAAGGAGTAAACCTGTGATTTGTGAAATGCATCGAGGTTCATTCAACAGTTCATCGTCTCATCGGCAGCAGACACTCCTTAAAATAGACCCACCTATAGTGTTGACTTTATCGGGCAGTTGTCTGGCACTGAGGGGTCCAGAGTACTTGGTGATGCTCTTGTCAAACAGATAGACGATGTAACTGTCCCACCCTCTCTACACAGGGGACAAGAACAGCACCACTTACAGCCTGCACATACCTTTCCTGTCGCTTAAAACAGCATCAATGATTGATTCAAAGTCCCTCGACACACACACACACAGTGAGAACCGCCGTCGCAGCTCTTTCCTGCAGCGTTATTGTTTTTATCTCTGAAACAAGTCTTTTACAGATATATCTCCCGTCTTTGTAAAGGGCCCAAAGGGAGGGACTAACATACAACAGCTTGTTTGTTTGCTTCATTAGCAGTATGATACAGTAAGGACATGAAGAGAGAGAAAATACAAGAGAGATACGCAGCAAGACTCCATTTGTGGGCGTTGCCAGCTCATGGTTGTTGTCTTTAACCAGTAGAAACACAAGGACACCCTTTCAGCTGCACCGAGAGCCAACTCACCACTCCGTCTAGGACACACTGAGCAGCGGCCTTCCTGGGATCCAGCGACACTCCCGTCTCCTGCAGCAGCTCCTGGTTCACCACCTCGATCTTGGTCTCGGCCTCGATGCGATTCTGCAGACTGTGGAGACTTTCGTCCGGGGTCAGCTGGAAAGAGTGGACCTGAGCTGTGGTCATGTTCAGGATGTGGACGACCTAAAGGAGACAGAGGAGACAAACGGTTTGGTGTAAAGAACGGGTCATCGATTACGGACACGTAAACCGATTAAAAGAGATCTCACACCGATTTAAATCCATGCAGCAGAAGCAGAGATATCGTGTTTTTATAGGAATGTACCGAAAAGTTCAAAGCTTCTTTAAATGTAGTTCTTATTTCTTATGTATTCATTTCGTTTAAAGCAGTCACTTCTGCACAGTGTCGTATAAAGCACTGGTAAAACGCCGACTCTTAGGATCTAAAGCTCTGCCGGTAACTCACCTTCATACTCAGGATCTGCTCCATTTCTTCAAAGCACGAGGGTTTCTTGGTGTCGGTGTTGATTTTGCCTCCTCTGTAACCTTGATCCCACTTTAACATCAGCTGCAGCAGCATTTCCATCGGGCCCAACATCGTCCTGAATAACAGCGAATGAAGCACGAGTTCAGGGAGAGGAATCACTAAACGATACTTGGAACACACAGCGACTCAAGTCTGTAGTACTTTCTCCAGCTTAGGAAGAACATGTCGCCCCCCCCCCGTGTGCTCAGTGATTGATGTGATGTATATTTCCAGCAGTCACAGCGTCCTGACCTGCTCAGGTTGTTGGGGTAGGGGAGTTGTGTGGAGAACCTCACTTCTCCGTTCGGGTCCTCTACAGCCATGATGTCTCTGGGACCTTTATTCCTCACTTTGCTCGCCCTGTGAATGAGAAGACGACGACGACGGATGATTTACATCTTAAAGTCATTGTTGTTTGATTTTTATTCAAAGCACAAAAGCATAGCAGCAGTCTGATGGGAAATAAAACACATTATATATAAGTGATGATAAGTTCATTTTACATTTGTTTTGGTGACTTGACTCCAGCGGCTGCGTCTCAGTATTTTGCTGCTCACCTGAGTTTTCTTAATTTTGTTGCGTTTGTATCTAATTTACCTAAAAATCTGATATTTGACAAGAAGTCTCCCGGGTGTGGGAGTGAATATACTCTGATGGCTTTTCACCGCTGTAAACCGGCTCCACCCGTCATAACTGGGTCAAATGGGGAACAGGAAATGCTGCCACGGAGTCAGTTAAACTAGTTATCTGAGCCCTGTTGTATTTTTAAACCGTTATTTGTTTAACTGGCAACAATAAAAACGTGCAGAATTAGCTGTTAACAGCTCTTGTTAGGGCCCGAGCAAGTCGGAGTGGAGGATCTATTGTTTTTCGATTGTTTATTATTATTATTATTTCGTGTCTTTCGTCGCAAAAAGGAGGTGCTTGGGATACTGGAAAAACGTCGAAATTTGGCACGTAAGCCAGAATTTGCGAAAATTGCTGTCCGATTGGGGTGTCCAGCTGCGGTATGAAATATTGGCTCGATAGCGCCCCCTATTGAGAAGCCCCAACACCGGGTTTCACCTAGCTGTATGAAATTTGGTAGGTATGTGGATCGTGATGAGACGCACAAAAAATCCTCTTGGAGTTTTTCATTAAACCAAACAGGAAGTCGGCCATTTTGACTTTTATGACGTTTTTTGACCATTTCAAGGTGTCATACTGTAACAAACTCCTCCCAGAGATTTGACCCGATTGACTTCAGATTCGGTCAGTATGCTCTTGAGACCTTGGCAGTGAAAACTTACTCAAACATCAAAAAGTTATCGAACTATGTGTCCGTGGCGTCAAAAAAACACCATTCGCCGCGAAACAGGAAGTTGTTGTAATTCGACCGTACATTATCGAATCTGCACCAAATCTCTCATATGTCATAATATCCTGACCCGGAACACATCTATAAGACAATTTAGAATCATAGTAATAGCGCCACCTAGTGGCAACCGGAAGTTGTAAGTTGTGTACTTTGACATCCTGCTCCTCACAGATTAATCAGATCCCTCTAAAATGTTGTCAGAACAGCCTTAAGACCTCGATAATGCTTCATTGTCAAGGTTGTAAGAAGTTGTTGAAGGGCGGCGACGTGGCGGCTCGGCGAATTTCGATCCTTCGCCATGAGAACGAATAAACTGATGTAACTCAACTCCACATCATCAGATCTTTACCAGATTTCACATGTTTGATGAGACTCCAGTCCTGAAGACATCTGCAGGCCAATTTTGAATCATAGTCATAGCGCCACCTACTGGTAACAGGAAGTTAAAGTCTTTATACTTTGGCTTGTTTCTCTTAGTAGATAAATCAGATCAACATCAAATTACTTCCACACAAATATAAGAAGTTCGTTATACCAGTTCATGAAGCTTTTGATGTTTCGTCGAACGCTGTTGCCGTGGCGACGCAGTCTTCGCCATGAAAAACGAAGGTAATTTTGAGAGACTAAAAATGCTCGAAACATAAGCAAACTTGGCACACAGATTTAAAGCCCAAAATGTAGTTATATAATATGATTTTATTGGTTCAGAGTGGAAAATCGGCTCAATAGCGCCCCCTACAAAATTTCGATGAAGCAGCCCTCGCTGTACGTTTCACATAGATTTATAAAATTTGGTAAGCAGATGTATCACATGTAGACTTAAAAAAAAAGTCTCTTGGAGTTATGCTCTAAACCCAACCGGAAGTCAGCCATTTTGAATTTTGTATGAATTTCTAGTGTCGTTTTTGTCATTTCCAGGCGCTTTACTTTAACGAACTCCTCCTATGGTAATAATCGAATCAACTTCAAATTTGGTCAGAACAATCTGAAGACCTTTGTGATGAAAAGTTACTCAAAGCTTGTGGTTTCGTGAAAAGACGTTGCCATGGCGACGCATTCTTCGCCATGAAAGATTAAGGTATTTTTGAGGGGCTAAAAATGCTCAAAACATAATCAAACTTGCCAAACACATTTAAAATCCTGAATGTTGTTATCTAATGTGATTTTAATGTTTCAGTGTGGCAAGTCTGCTCGATAGCGGCCCCTACAATATTTCAACGCTGCAGCCCTCGCAGTACGTTAAGACCTTAGCGATTAAAAGTTACTAAAAGCTTGAGGTTTCATTGAACAACATGGATGTGGTGTGGCAGCCATTTTACATGGTTCACCATCATCCATCAAGCTGTTGTAACTCAACTGTACTTTGTCAAAACTGTCCCAAACTTGACATGTTTGATTAAGGTCATGATTTTAGGACTTCTGCATGCCAATATTAACTCATAGTCATAGCACCACCTACTGATAAGCACGGACGTAAGCAGGATTCTATAATTACAGCGGCCCAAACACTGAACTTATTAAAAGGGTTTGTGGGCACACCATGAGAAAAGAATGACTTCTCTGATCTAAATATGTGCATAGTAAGATGTTTGGAGAGCAGAAATTAGATAAAAGTGGTTGTCAAGCCACTGTCGGTGGCCATTAGCATAAATGATCTGTCCAGAGCTTCTACATCAGGTTAAATGTTACAAGGAATGATTCACACTACAATCTAAAGTTGCAGAAGAGCTTAAAATGAAAACAGTGTTAAATTAAAGTGTCCAAGTAACAGCAAATGGCACTACTGTTTTGTTAACTTTCATGTAAGTCCAAATACAATCAGCAGGACACTGCAGGGAGTTGAACCCCATCCCAGTAAACTGATAGTCTGTTATGTCACAAACACTGAAGCACATTCATTTTCTGAATGATCTTTAAAGGCTTACATTTATGATTGTATCGGATGTACACTCAAAACATTTGAGGCTTAAGACCTGGCAACATGATCTTGCTACGCTGCTGGTCTACGCAGGAAATATCTCACTCGTGCACGCAGTGTGATGGTCACAGAAATTCATGGCCGCATCACCCAGAGTCCTGCCAGTACCAGGAAATACCGTTTAACTCGTGCACGCAGTGTATGACGGTCACAGAAATGCATGGCCAGAGTCCTGCTAGTACCCTCGACATGCGTGAAGTTGCGAGGGCCCGATCAATGCTGCTCGCAGCTTTAATTATCATTGAACCCATTAAAGTGCCTTTCACTCATCCTCTGCAGTAGACTGACGAGGTGAATCAAAGTGTCTTTTATTTGATTTTATAAGCCAACTTAAGTCTCCAAAACCCTTTTCATCCCTCCGGTAAAACAAACCACTCCTGTGCAACACATACACGTCATAATGTTTTGCTTATCAGGTCAACTCACCACTGCACAGGCTGAAGGTTGTGCAGGAACGGACGGAAACCACAAATGCATTCAAATAGCATGGTGCCGAAGCTCCAGTAGTCCACAGTCACCGTGTACGGCTTGTTCTCAAACAGCTCAGGAGCCTAGAGAGAAAAAGTGATGCAACATCACACATTTGAACGACATCGATGACCACGCTATCTAGCATTTCTACATCTGTGAAGGAAGGAAGCGTCATAGATGTGATAAAGCGAGGTGCACCTGAGGATGAAGACATCGTTATTTGTTTGCTTACCAGGTACTGAAGCGTGCCAACGAAGGAGGTGCACAGACTGCCCTGGTCCAGGTCTTTAGCGTAGCCCAGGTCAATGATTTTGTGAACCAGCTGCAGAAGAAGAAAAAGAACATTTCAGACAGTTTCCTCAAGATGTAAAGTCAAACAGAACAAAACGGTGAAGCGTCAGTTTACCTTTCCGTTGATATCTTGCAGCACTATGTTTTCAGGTTTAAGGTCTCTGTGTATGATCTTGTTCTCGTGAAGATATTGGATACCAGATCCTGGAGCACAAAACAAGCGGTTTAACTGAAAGAAGAGGCTCTAAAACAATAAATAAGACGCGTCTGAATGAACAAAATATGACATACCGACATCATTGAGTAACGAAAGAACTTCACTCTCTTTCAATCCGCAGCAGTTATCAGGTTTGCTCAGCATCTGTAATCACATCACATCTGCAGTAAATCTACATTACATGAGCCACACACAGCATGCTATGATTGTGTGTCTTGTATGACGTACAGTGCAGCTTGTAATGCAACTTCAACCTTTGCCCGTCTACACTGTGATCACACACACACACACACACACACACACACACACACACACACACACACACATACACACACACACACACACACACACACACACCAGAGCATCACATTTGATTACAGCGTATAAAAACTACGTGTTAACCAGGTGAACAGTACTACTTCCTCCTAAAAGTCGAATCACTGCTTTTTTTTTTGCTGAGTCGTTGTGCAGAGAGCAATGCAGGAGCAACAGCATGGCAGGCTGTAAACTTTACAACAGAGACTGGTCTGAAAATGACCCTCCGCACGGCGCCAAACACCATGACTCATGCCGATGTTGTGATGTTTAAACAGGCGCTGGTACGACCTCCTCTGCTGGAATGATGCTCCATGGTGCACTAGGGTTTTATAACCAAAGTATTACCAGGAAGGACGCACGCTTTTACTTTCTCTGACTGGGTGGAAATCTGATGAACAAAGTCATCAACACTGGAGTCTGACAGGTAAAACGTGTTGGTTGATATGGGAGTTTAGTGGGGCGGCTGCTCTGTAAGGTGATCCGACTCTTAACTGAAGAGGGAAGTGAATGATGTATTTCTCATATTTGTAGGTAAGGTGTACTGAACAATGGCTCAATGTGGACATATTCTAAGCTTCCTCTCCAGGGGTCCCTCACCTTCCTCAGGTCTCCCCTTGAGCAGTACTCCATGGCCAACAATGGGAGATCATTTAGGGCGATGTGCCTCATTTCCTCCGGGACATCTCGGGCTGACACGACATTGATGTGATTCAACCTGATTGGGAGAGAAGGAGGAGTCAATACTGCTATTACTATTTAATGATACCCATGCATAGTAATTGTGAATAAGTATCATTATGATACCAGGACATTACTGTATATAATGCCTTTGAATCAATGTGCTAATGAACTGTCACCTAATGGAGAAAAGTACATAAAAATAAGTCTAACTTTTTCATGATCTGGATTTCTCTGCTCCATCTGTCCTTATTCCTTGGCGTGAGCTCCAGACGGCACATTTTCACAGCTAGTTTTTCATTTGTATCCTACAACACAGACAAAAATAAACTGTTATGTCACTGCATAAAAGAGTACCACAAAACAGCAAGTTTGTGTTTAGCTATTCCCCAATATATCTTCATAAAATGTCCCAATACTTAAGGGTACTTTAGGATGTAAAGTGGGTAGATAAGTAGTAAATGTTATGGTTGTTTTGAGAGGTGTCAGTGTTTAGTGTCACATTTATCTGCAGTGTCAGAGTCATATAACTGAACTTACATGATGTTGGTACAGGTAAACATGTCCAAATCCGCCCATTCCCAGCCTCTCCTTCAGCTCCCAGTCTCCGCAGTTCTGGTTCTGCCTGAAGGGAGGTTTCTCCATTGTTGTGACGCAAGCTAAACTGAAATATATAAACAACGTTTACATGACAGTAAAGTTATATTATATCCAGTAATACTTAATCTAAAAGGCATTTGTAGTGATCACAAACTGACTGCGACGTTTAAATTCCTACCTAGCTAGCAAACTAAAAAACAAGGACAAGGCTACATCCTGGAACACTTGCCAAGCTAATGTCAGCTGACACCGATATTTGAACAATATTGATGTTAAATTACGTTTTTGGCACAAGTGGCCTGTTAATTACAGATAGCATGTATGAAAAACACAACATTTAATTACTATGATTGACTAAATTGGCTAACTTTAGCAGGTAGCTAACGGGCTAGTTATATCAACAGTGTAGCCAAACCAACGGCAGCCCCCCATACATTCCAGGAAAAAGACGGCGCCGGCTAGTTAGCATTTCCTACAAACCGAATGGCTTCGACGTCACTTAAGTGACGTTTTAAGTGGATGCTTCCGTCGCTAAGAACGCGAGTTTTTGAGACTTACTTTGTGTTTCTATGTAAGTGTCATGAGCCGTTTTTTCGGTGTAACTGCGTGCTGTCCGGTTGTTTTTTCGGCACCGTGAGAATGTGTGTACTTTCCGTCGCGACGTCACCTGAGTACCCGGATGTTCTTTTTCTTGCAAAATTAAAAGCGAGGTTGCGTTCAAGTACGCGAACACCAAGCTGCGTTCAACTAAAACTGTTGATGACCGTTAAAATCAACAGGCCTCTATATATATAAACAAATATAAACAATAAACAAATGACTATTTTCATATATGACTTTATATATAATACACGTTTGATCATATGACACTGTGCAATGTACTTTTACTCAATTAAAAGTACCCATTAGGAAGAATCACTCATTTTTAGAATATTATGTTGTTGAATTTTACAGTTGGGACACATTTTAACTACTTTTTATACTGCTGGGTATCTTGATAAATCCAGATGTTTTCCATTTTTTTAATCCAAGGACTCCTTATAAAACAGAGAATATACCTGGACTCTCTCATGTATGTCTCTTACACTTCTGTCTTTTATGTGAAAGAACAACACAGGACAAGTGTTCAGTTGAAGTATAATGTCGCATAAAATGGAAGTTCTCAAGTAAAGTACTTCCTGGGTCCTGAATCACAGAGGCTCATTTATTGTACTATTTTTGTGGATGCGTTCAATTTCAGTAGTTTCTTACCTTTAACAGTTTAATCTGGCCAAAGCATACATTTAATAAATTGTACACAGAAGATATTGATCCATATATTGTGCGCACATGATATGGATCTTGTGCACAGATAATATGTGAATATATAAATAATAAAATATTACAAAATAATCTTTGAGGATTTTAGGGGCTTGGTTTCAGTAGAAATTGCAATATCACAATATATAAATACTTCATGACAAGTAAACGTCTCACATCTGAAATATCCATCAAAATGTAACTAAAGTATTTAAACTAAAATAGTAATAATGCAGCAGAATGGCTTGTCAGTGATGTATTATTATATATTATTGGATCAGATTATGTAAGGAACATTTTAATGTAAAAATAACAAAAACACTGGATTTCATGTGCTGGTTTCTTTAGAATGTAGTGGAGTAGAAGTTTTTAAATACTCAGCTGATGTATAAGTACCCTCTAAAATGTACATTCCACACAATGACGTTGGGACACAGTCAACCTTTCAAAACACTTTATTTTCACCTTCTATGCCTCCCAAAACGAGAAGCTCACAGACAACATTTCCATTGGTGAGTTTTTTAACAAGGCAGTGACACATGTAGCTCACTGTGTGTGTGTAGCGTTAAATGAACATTGCCTCACCTGCACCAGTCTAAAAAACACTGAGATGGATCAGATCAGACCTCTACATGTAAAAAGATTTGTATGAGCTGGCTCGAATCTCTAAAACACAACAGCATACAACAGCGTTAAATATAGCCATTTCCTTCATTCACATTGAGAGAGATAAAAGAAAAATGACCATGAGCTCAAGGACGGGAAAAAAAACAAGAACATGTTGACCTACCTTAAATATTAACCCTTCATTTAATAACCATAATATAAACGAAAACAGGCCATAGTATCTCATGCTTTATTTACATGTCGCATTCAGAAATGAGGCGTTCGTGGGCAGAAATGAAAAACGAAGTGTTATTATTTTGTAAAGGACAGCTGCGGGCATGCACTGCTGCTTTAATAACGGAGGTAACGGGGTGACTTTCACTTCAGCATCACAAGAGCCGTCACCAGGGGAACCAGCCATTTCCATGCTAACCAGTGCCATGGAGATGCTGTAGCTGCTCTGTGATGCGAGTGAGCGGTGACGATGTGTTGGGGGGGGGGGTTTGTCAAGGTGGAGGCTTTCCTTTCATACTGTACTGTATGGAGAGCAGACAGCCTGTGGTGGTTTTTTTTGTTAATTATACAGTAAAACACTGTTTTTTTCTGCAGTAGAAAAATGTATTTTTACGGGGAAAGATGGAATAAAACTCCAATGTTAACTGTAAAATCAGCAGCGCTCGCATCCTTTTACTGTAATAGTAGAAACAGTTATATCGTATTTATTATTCTGGCAACCACAGCACAACCGTTTTTTACCGTAAAAACACAGTATTTTGTTGTTTTTTCAGACTGGTTTGTTTTTGGATCGTTACTACTAGGAGTACTAATACTTATTACTGGAACTGGGTGCATAGTCCTCGTCCTCCAGCATACTATAAGCCTCTGAAATGTCCATATTCTGTTCAGTTTTAGTTAAATGGTCCGATACCAATTCTTACAATCCCAAGAATGATCTTTGTGATTATTGTTAATATTATTGATTAATATGCAGATTATTTTTCTCTTTATTTCTCTGTGAAAATATTCAGAAATAGTGAGAAAAAAACCCAACTTCTGATCTTCTGTCGGACCAACACTCCAACACTCCAAATAGATTAAATTTACTGTGATATTTGTCAAAGAAAGGCTAAAAATCTTAAGATTTTAGAAGTAGGAACCAGAAAAATGTTTGACCAAAAATCTATTGAATATCAAAATGGTTGCAGATGATTTGATTGGCTAACAGTTTGAGCTCTTGAGCTCACATTTTGGATTGAAAGTCTATTCTTGACCTCCAGAACAGCAAAACAATTAAAAAAAAGGGAATTTGAACAACTGAATTTTCATAAAAACTGGATAAACTCTTTGTGATGAGGAAGATCGTTTTAATGCAATTGATTATTTTCTGAACATTTGCACTAAATTATATAAGTTGGTACACGTAGAGAAGCGCCATGTGTAAAATCAAATGATCAAAATCGACCCAAAAGATTATTTCGGTCAGAAATAAACGTAAATGTTCGATGCTGAAGTTTGGAATAAAAATTAATTTATAATTTCAGGAGAAAATCTGAGAAGTGGCTTCAAATTGATGACATATTGGTTTTAATCTGATATAACTGAATTAATCAAAACTCATCATCCGCTACTCTTTGACAGTTCAGCCACGTTACAAACAGCCGAGTCAAACACTAGTAATAAAAATACAGAGCTGTAATGTTAAAGTCATATAACTGATGTCAGCTATGGAAACAATATCCACATCAACCTTTTTTAAAACCACCAGAAATGACTCAGGTGAAAGATGAGATGGAAAAAAAATAAACAAATGACTATTTTCATTATCGATTAATTGGCAAGTCTTTTGCACAAAACCCAAAGACACGCAGGTTTCATGAAGGAAATATTCATAATCAAGAAACCGTCGTCTCCGCTCCAGAACAGCAGGCAGAACGTGATTTGAAAGGCAAACACTAAGCTAAGCTTAAGCCTTGATATTAAATCATGTGTTCAAAAAAAAAACCAAAACACAAATCCACATTTAGAGCAAAACCACATGGGAACCGACACTGATGACGACATGACAGACAGGACGCACTGACACAGACCGGAGACAAACCCACGGGTAATACAAAAACACAGATGTTGTGTCAATTAGCCCTGCATAACCCCCCCCCACGAATATGTGATGTCATGCATATTCACTGCAGATACAGCAGGTGTGTTACGGCTGAATGTCGTCAGCTCTCCCTGCTGGTTCTGACGCTCACGGTGTCGTTTTCAAAAGCCTGAGTAGAAACACGTCTGTAATGCTATATGAGGCGCTTTATGGCGACCGAAAAGAAGAACAAAAAAACAGGCTGCCCAGTTCCTTCCTTTTTTAATTTTTATACATTCTCCACCTTTTTTTTCATGCATCTCCTACAACAACCCTGATCCCTTAAAAATCATGCTGTGGGTCGTAGCCAACCATGCGCCGTCTTTGCATCGCTGCCCACGGCAGCTTCTCTCATCGTGTAATCCCGTCACAAACACCCTCTAATCACGTACTAATCTCTGATAGGTACACAGGCGTCACTATATTACTCATATTGTGCTGAATTATTACCACCATGTCAGAGAAAAGAAAAACACAACAACAACAACAACAACAACAACAACACATGATTATCGTGTAGCGCTTCTGGGACTTACAAGAAGAGACTTTGAGTGCACCCAACGCGTCTTCACAATCGTGTGATTGAATATATTGTAAATATATTACCGTCATATATCCTACAATATAAGCTGATGGTGCGCTGTATATATATACATATATACACACAACACATCCTGGATGTTTACAAAGAGTATGAGTAGCATATTTTCCTTTTACATTTTCAATATACACTTGACATACACAGGAGGAAAAGGTTCAACATCAACAAACGACTGTAAAATACCGTAAAAATATTGAAAAAACAAGAACATTCAGGGTCTGCCTGGTGAGTGTTAAAATAGGGTTTATAAATGAGAGGCTATAAGTACAGACGGAGATTACACATGTTGGGTGAGGCACCCGCATGAGGGAGACAAAAAACGAACAAAAAAAGGACTTAAATGACCCCCAGAGAACAAGTTTTGCAGCTCTCAGTTTTGCCCTTTTAAAGTAGTAAAAGGCCTAAAAGAAGCAGAGCTGGATGCAGGCATGCGGATCACCGGAGGAAAACAACATTCGGCCAAGAAATAGAACAGAAGCACATCACGGGGACAGAAAGCCAAAAGCAACTGGGAAACAGATCTCCTGTTCGAGTAGAGACAAAAAGAAGAAGAAGAAGAAGAAGAAGAAGAAGAAGAAGAAGAAGAAGAGCTCTCTGGATGAGATGAGCTGCTGTGAAGTTCAGCCGACGCCTCTAGTCGGCTCGTCTCACCGCGGCCATGCCTTCATTACTGTGTGGCATATGGTCCGCAGATTCAACTTGATACCACCTTCAGTAAAATAGGAGCTGAAAGCTGTGATGCCCCGCCCTTGTGTGGAATGTGAACGCACCGCGGTGACGTGGAGATAAAAACAAGGAGCTGGTAAACGGTGGTGATGAGTTACAGCGCTTCAAAAGTCAAGAGTGGTCGGTGGAGATTCAGACTGCAAGTCGTCATCAGTTTGAGATGAGATGCTTTAATACGTTTGGTCCCCGAAAAAGGTCAAGAACGAAAGGTGGGAGAAGGAGGCGAGAAAAAAAGGAAGCCAGATGTTTTTCGTCCCTGTGCGTTCGCTTCTCTTCATCTCGCCGTTTCGGTCTGCTGCCGCATCCCAGCGCACGCTTCTCAAAGACGCCTCGTCTCTGCAGGTCTGTGGCCTCCTGCACCAACGTGGTGCTCCTCGGCCACGCTGCCAGTCACAGGGTCTGCGTCTCCTTTGTCCCATGAGGAGATTGGGGTGTGCCGGGGGGAGGGCATCGTGGTTTTGGTTGGTGGGTGGTTGGTGAGGGGGTTGGCGTTGGGGTGCAGACCCCCCCTCACTCCTGCTCCCCCCCTTCAAGCAGAGCTCCAAACCCTCCTGGATCTCAAATAAAAACCTCATGCAGGGAGACGGCCTGCCGCTGGCAGTGCAACGCTGTGCCGCTCCCAGGGCGCCCCCCCCGCCCCGTCTCACTTCTTGACGGCCTGCCGGTAGCTGTGTCTCTGGCCGTCCGGTCGGGGCTTGCTGTTGCTGCAGCCGCCGCCACCGCCACCGCCACCGCTACCGCCACCACCGCCACCACCGCCACCACCGCCGCCGCCGCCGCCGCCGCTGCAGCCGCTGGCCTTGCTGCAGCCGCTGGCCTTGCTGCTAGTGCCCCCGTCCCTGGCGCTGCTGGCCTGGCTGATCTGGCTGGCCTGGCTGCTGTCCTGCAGCGTGGGGCTGGACTGGGCCCTCTGCAGCCTGTTGTCCTCCAGCAGCTGGGACTCGAACACAGACAGGTCCTCCTCGCCGCTCCGGATCTTAGCTCGCAGCAGCATGACGTACGCCCCGTACCGGGTTTTCTGTAAAAAGAGAGAGAGAGTGAGCCGTAACAATGATTTAGTATCATATCATTTAGTTCTTTCTCTTGAGTCCAGCTCACCTCAAACTCCAGATACTCGTCTCGCTGCCGGTACTCTTCCAGCTCGCGCCCTTTGACCTTCCGGTCGGGGGGGTAGGAGCGCAGCTCCGCCAGCTCAGTGGACAGGGCTCTGAATCGAGCCTCGTGGGACCTGATCTGCTCCTCCTGTGAGATCAAGATGTATCAGGAGGGAGACAAAGGAAAACAATAAACTCCTTCTTTCATTGGCACTCTGAGATTTCTTTAATGAAAAATGCATTATAAATAAAATGCATTATTATTATTCATTATTATTGACAGTTGTTAAATGCTCAGCCTGTTTTATTTTAGTCTTTTATTTAACCTTTATCCCACTGCAGTTGTAACTCCTATTTTTTTTTCCAGCATTATTATTTCTTCAGACTTTTTGGTTTGTTTTGAATTACACACGCAGATGTTTTGATTTAAAGGATTTGTTCTAAATGTTTCTAGCTCGCCTTAAAGCGGGAATGAGATCTAGACGTTCACAAGTCATCTACACCTGGATGTCGACGACAAACTAACAAAGCTGGAGAGACTTTTTGTTGGAAGTTTTGTGATAAAAATCGAAACACGCTGGACTTCAGAATCAATGGAGGCAGACTCGTGTCTCTCTCTACTTAGGAAACATGTTTAAAGAACCGGGAATCAGAGACAAATATCTACTAAATATTCCAACAGATCGACGTGAGGAATGAAAGGCCTGTAGTCATAAACCACTAGTGACCACTGGGTAATATATCACATCGCTGTTAAGTGGCGTGTTTATTCATTAAAAATTCATTCTAATTACTCTGCTATGAGGTGATGAAAAAATGACGTGTCAACTTCTTTTGAAAATGGCTGCACAGAGCAGATCATTACTCTGCTGTTGGACGTTTCTATCGGCGTGTTTTGATGAATTTCACAGGATGCTGGACTTGAGTCAGAGCCGGGTCTCTGGACTATGAAGCAAGTTCAACATAACCAGGTTATCTTTTGGTTATGTGGTTTAACTAACCCCAACAACCCCGGTTATCAACTCTGTAAATCAATTTAGGGTTTCTCAATCTGGCTGTGAGTGTGTTCACATAAAAGGGGCGGGGTTTGCAGCTTGTGACCAATCACAAACATGGACGAGTCGGCGCACTTTACAAATACAGAGGAAACTGTAATATCAGAGAAATACGAAGGCGTTAAACACAAAATTCAGGCTAAAAGTAACACAGCGGGTCATAAATCACTGACTTTGTGAATGCGTGAATCAACAGATTTATAATATTACTGCTTCATCTAGAGCAGGGATTCCCAAAGTGTGGGGGGTGCGCGAGCTGCCTCTAGGGGGTGCAGAGAGGAAAATTGTAATGGTGGTCTAATGGTGTAATAATTAATATTAAATATAATTTTCACAAAATAAAAACATGAATGTAACAGACTGTCTCATGTTTGTAGTTCTGGTGTTGACGATGATATGTCCCTTGAGGGTTGCCGTAAAGGCGCAACCCCCGCCTCTGACCAAAGGAGAAAACAATAATAAAGAGAGTAGCCGTGGGCTGATACAAGATGTCTAATCTCCCGACTCCAGTTATTACTGTATGATAAGTGCCCTTATACACGAACCCAAGACGCTCAGTTACATGAATTATAAAAATTCCCTTTGTAAGATTTAAATTTAAAAACGTACAATGTAATAAATAAATGCACTTCAGCTCCTGCCGCCAGACTGTCTTTTACGTACACTAGCTAGCCTAGCTTGTGCAGCTAACGTCAGCTAACAGCTAACTTCATTCATTCAGCAACATTCATGCAAATATGCTAAACTGGCTGAAATCTGGGAAACTGTCAGGTGGGACATCTGAAGCTATCAGTCATAAAAGAGGAGAGGGACAGAGAGGGAGAGATAGAGAGAGAGAGAGAGAGAGATAGAGAGAGAGAGAGAGAGAGAGAGA
>NW_022280034.1:1699505-1709605 GCF_004355925.1 Anarrhichthys ocellatus | reverse complement strand
CCCCCCCGGTAAGAAGTGAACCTCCGTCGTAGGACTAAAAAACCCAGAGTTAACCCTGAAGTTACCTCGCTGACCCCAAATCCTGCTTTGCAGCACAGGCCCCAGGTCCAGTCCCCCTGTAGGACTACAAGCAGCCGTTCATACCTCCGACAGTTTCGACACCGTCCCCGGCAGCAGCGGCCGGCTGAACTTCTTCTGTGAGCCGATGGCTGCTGGGAAAGGAGGAGCCGAGAATATGGCGGCCACCGTGTTGATCCGCGTGATCCAAGACTGCATCTGCTCCGCGTTCCTGTACGGATAACACACAAAACAATATCATAAACAGATCTGAAACACACTTATCAGCTCCTCTCACACGCTCACATCACAACGCGGCTACAAACATCAGCATCAAAGGCATCATTATCGGAGAAAACGCAAAGAAATTATTCCGGAGCCAATTAACGCATGACAGAAAAAAAGGGGGCCTGTTTTACACTAACGGACCCATTAGGGGCCCATGAGAAATATCAGGTTGAATCAGACAGCCTTGCTTAAATCCCTGCGGACAGACGGACAGAGAGAGAGAGAGAGAGATGGAGAGACAAAGAGGACAGAGAGACACAGAGAGGGGTACAGTATCTGGGACGAATGCAAGCTGCAACTGGAGCACAGAGCCCGTCCTCCTGGGGGGCCGAGACATGTGGCCACTCATGTGCCAGTTCCTGGATCCTGATAACACACACATGCTCACCTCCACCTTTCCTCCTACACATCCACCCTCACACATATATACGTACATACATATATGCATCCCATGTGTGTGTTTCATTGATCCGTGTGCTCATTTGCATGTGTTCTGCACAACACATATGCACATGAGCACAGCTGGCACAGCGTGTTGTTTGCTAAAGTCAGCCACAGCTACAGCACATGGTCCAAAAGTACGTGGACAGCTTGGTGCTACACCCGTGTGGGACTGTTGAGTAATTGATCTGCTGCTTCAAGGTGCAGCAGGTGAGATCTGGTAAGAGTTTTTAGTTTAAAACGTTCAAAAAATGGGTTTGTTTATTGGATTCATTAAAAAAAAGAACATTTAGAATTGTTGATGGTTTAATGACTTCAGAGGGTTTGAAATAAAAATAAATAAATAAATAGAGATCCGGATTGAATCTTAAGGTGCAGGTGTCCGTGTGCACAGCGGGTCTCTCCACGTTACTCACGGCGCCTGGAAGAGATACACCCTCCAGTCGGCGGTGCGCAGGTAGAAGACGTTGGGCCTCTTGCTGTAGTCCGAGGCCTTCATGGCCAGAGAGTGGTGGACGGACACGGCGTTCTTCAGGTCCTCCTCTGATAGCTGTTTTTCCTGCCGGTACTCCCCCTGGCACGGCAGTTATGAATAAGAAATGAACGCTCGGATTAACACCAAGGGGTCTGAACACTTATTACAGTTGGAGAGCTAACTAAGGACATGTTTTTATTGGAGGAGAGTTAAGGGCTGCATAAAAAACAGAAAAACACTGCATTGAAAGCATCCCTTCAGAAAAACAACCGACAGCCTCTGATCTAGAATCTGGACTGGAGAACATCAGATTAATCTGTATTAATCTATATTAATCTGTAACAATACCGAAACAATACCCTTTCTGATCGATGTCTTCACACCACACTGAATGTAAACATTTAAAAAAAGATTGCTTTTATTATAGAAATATAAAGCTCCCTGAACGAGTCTCTGAATCTCCATCGCTGATCAAACAATGACTCTAAATTTAAGGTACAGTGATACTGTTAAATAATCATAACAACAAATGATGTATTCAAAAGGTCCTCTAAAGTTACTATAAAGTGATTTATACTGGCTATTGTTTTAAATCCTTCCCTCATAGTCCTGGTACATTTTAGAAACTACAACAAATACCTCCTTACTTTGAGGAATTTAAGTATTAAACTCTTTTTTATTTAACAAAAGAGGCCACATCTTTACGTTCTCAGATGTTAAATGATCTTTATCAGGACAAAATGGATTAACTTAAGGAGAAATCGAATCCAAAATCAAGGTAACGAGACATTTAACTTCTCAGTACAGTACTCAGAGCTCGCCAGGATGTTACGTCACAGCACTTTTTAGAGTGTAAACAGGAAATGGGTTCAGCAAAGTGACTTCCTTTGAAAGATAAACATTTTGGGGAAGAAATGGCAACGGGTGACCTGATTAAAATAAAAGAACATTCTGAATCTCCATCGTGACGAGAAAGAAGTTTGTTGCTGCCATGAAAAGTAAAAACAGGATGTTTATGGAGACGCAGTCACCTGATATTTTAAAGGTTGAATAATGAATATCAAGTAGTAGCTGTTACAAATCGCTTCTCACACAGCCTTTTGAAGTATTTATACATAAAATATAGTCTGTATTGACATGAGCGACTTACTTTCTGCAGATAGAGAATGAGCCCTTTGAGGATGACATAGAAAGTCTTCCACCCTCTCTTCCCTCTCGGAGCTGAGAAGAGAAGACGTGTTAACGTTAAACGTAGTTTTGGACATGAGCCCCTTTAAGGAACTCCCCCCCGGGACCAGGACCTCAGGACGGGTTGTAACTCCTCAGAGAGGCCCTGTTCTGGGTGTCGTGCTTTCTGAAAGAACAGAAACTTTATCTGCTCATTTCTCATTTTTTTCCTCATTTCTATTTTTGTTACCTCATCCAAACTTTAGCTGTTTGTTTGTTTGTTTGATTACAGAAAACACTTGGTGACTTAAGGAAGAACCCATTACATTTTGGAGCAGATCTGAAACACGATCAATATCAAATTATTTTTTACTTATGGTAACGGCCTTTCTAGTTGTTTTGTTGATTCATGTTTGCCTTTTTTTAAACTACAAATCAAAAAACACAAATATATACAGGAATATAAAGGAACTCCACCGCGGTCACGTGACTTCACGTTAGTCTATAAAGGAACTCCACCGCGGTCACTTGACTTCACGTTAGTCTACAAAGGAGCTCCACCGCGGTCACGTGACTTCACGTTAGTCTGTAAAGGAACTCCACCACGGTCACATGACTTCACATTAGTCTATAAAGGAGCTCCACCACGGTCACGTGACTTCACGTTAGTCTATAAAGCAGCTCCACCACGGTCACGTGACTTCACGTTAGTCTGTAAAGGAACTCCACCACGGTCACGTGACTTCACATTAGTCTATAAAGGAACTCCACCACGGTCACGTGACTTCACGTTAGTCTATAAAGGAACTCCACCACGGTCACGTGACTTCACGTTAGTCTATAAAGGAACTCCACCACGGTCACGTGACTTCACATTAGTCTATAAAGGAACTTCACCGCGGTCACGTGACTTCACGTCTCCTCCACTAAGCTAAAGGAGGACTAGTGTTCTCGTGAGGATGTTTAAAAGCTTCTAAACTCACCAGAGGGTATTTACTGACCTATTTTATATCAGAGAACTAAATGTTTAAATCTCTAAAGCTTATTTCAGACATCTAAACCAGAAACACATTGACTTTGAGACTCATTTCTGGGTTGTAGGACTCTTGAGGTGAGATTGTTTTGCTGTTTCCTAGAACAAGAGTGAATTTTGAAAATATATATAAAAAACAAAAGCCTGAGTCTCCGTACTTCTCTTGCCGTCCGAGTCGGCGTGGACTTTGCGGACGAGGAAGCCGTTCTTGTACAGCAGCGATCCGGACGGATGCGTCTCGTCCGTTAGCGGCTTCCCAGCGCTGCCCTCCCCCTTCACCGGCCGGGAGGCGCTGGAGTCACACAGGCTGTCGCCCAGCTCCGAAAACGACTTCCGCAGCTCTTCCTCGTCACTAAGGAGACAAAAAAAATAAATAAATAACAAAAATGCGCATAAACAGATCCCATGGTGATCAACACTTATGTGTCATGTCTCATTAGCGAACACATCATCATCGTTCGTCCTGAGACTCAAGAGGGCCACAGATTTCACACACTGACTGGGAAACTTCTCTCTTTTCATACAGAACACATGAGTAATGTCCAACGGGCCACTGATGGCGTCTTGGCAGAAGCTCTTTGTTGCATCGTTAGAAACATGACGCTCTGTGTGAATGAAGCTGTGTGTGTGTGTGTGTGTGTGTGTGTGTGTGTGTTTCCTGAGAAGCCGTCTCCGCTCTCCTCCATCAAACAGCTAAAGAGTGACACCTCCTCCTCTCTAGTTCCAGCTTTGAGGAGAACAAACAGAGGAAGCATCGCTGTTACTCTTCCTCCTCCTCCTGAAGCCTCACAGAGGCGAGGAAGAGTAACAGTGATGCTTTACAGACTCTCATAAGCCCCACAATAACAGACTTTGTGATAAATGATACAATAATATGAACAATATTTAATTCAACTCCTCCTTTATTCTTATTCTTGCTATCAGATCCAAACTTTTTCTGTATACTTTTGACTTATTTCTTTATTGTTTAATGTTCTCTGAAACTTTATATTTTTTAATTATAATTCAGAAAATAAAAACTTCGTAATGATGTAGTTGTATACTGTAGCTGGACTATACAGGAGTTTGGCCCCATTTTGCTGGACATGGATCATATTATTTTATTTTATGGGATTTGGTTTCTGACATCTTTTATATTTATTTTCTTTCTGTTTTTATTTAGTTTTTCCTTCTATTCTAATTCTGTAGTTCGTGTGATGTAAACCAGTTAATAGTCATTACTCACTTTGTATTTGTGTTTTATTTACGCATTTAAATCACTGAGAATGTGCTGGTTTCTGAATCTGTATTCATGTTTTAATAATAACGGTGCTGATTTATTGGTTTTCGTACATTCGTCTCTGCAGTTAAAAGCTTCTTTATTTGTCACTACATTATGTTAAAGGACCAGCAATAACAATACTGTAACTATCGAATAACTTTACATTTACCGGTATATTGATGTTTAAAGGATGAATTATTATTGTTCGTCCTATTTTATATTTAAGTTACATCTGTGTCTATTGGACCTCTTATCTGATTTGAATGTGTTATATTTAATTTATTACTGTATTATTACCAGATCCGGGAACATCGCTGACAAACAGTCCAGGATGAGAGTGATAAACCGACATATACTTCATATTTCTTTGTATTACGGTGTGAAACTGGAGCACCGTCCTGTTCTCAGAACTCGTTCTTTATTGAAGTCAGTGTTCAGAGTTGCTGCTGGTGAACAGACGTTTGTGAGCACATCGTTAGAAACGGAGCCGTCTCTCTAAATGAGCTCTGGCTCGCTTCGACTGCAGCTTTATTTCTTTCTAACTACTCTCATGTGCACTCTGAGTGTGTGCGTGTATGTGTGTGTGTGTATGTATGTGTGTGTGTGTATTTCCCGCAAAACAAGTCATTTTATGTTTGTCTCTTCTAACTTTCTTCAAAAAGTGAAGAGTGAATATTTATGTTTTTGTTTGGATGATGACAGCCTTTTGTTATCTGTGTTCTAATCACATTTCATTAAGTTTGTATCTTAACTTCTTGTTTACTCCTTTTTTCATTCATATATTTTATTACTGTTTCTATACCAACTTTTAAATGTTTTAATGTCTTTTTTATTTTCATTTATATTCATGTCTAATAACCCTAACCCTCTTTTATTTCTTATGTGTTTGATTTATTCTTTTACTGTTTTATTAGCATTTTTAAACATTGTAAAATCCTTTTTTGTTTTTGTATTACTGCATATTTTTGATTTATTCATTATTGTTTTATTAGCATTAGTATTTATTTTTATTTGTTTGTTAAAATCCTTATGAACTTCTGTTTTTCTGTACAGTTAAATATTATTAAGTGAATATATATGACAGTATTGTAAGTATAACATTTGACACACAGACAATACTTAGTGTACATATTACTACAGCAGTGTTACTCTCCTCTATAGAACGCCTCACAGTGTGACTTTAGAGGGATTTGTCACATTAGGAGACGATGGACGCTTTAGGCAACAACGCCGAGCGTCTCTGCATCCGCCTGCTGAGGCAACACGGCAATTCCACCTGTTACCTCACCAGGCGGCACCCATGATAAAAAGTTCAGCCCGAAAATAGAAAAATGACTGGATGCCGAGCCCCCCCGAGACCACGCTATGAGTAACCAACAGTACATAACAGCAGTTAACCCCGAACAGGAGCCAGAGAGAGAGAGAGAGAGAGAGAGAGAGAGAGAGAGAGAGAGAGAGACCAATGAGCATCTAGCCTGTTGCCTAGTAACTGCTGAATCCCATTCTACACAGAGACAAAGTGGAGAGGAGATGGAGAGAGGGGGGGGGGGGGGGGGGGGGGGGGGGGGTGGAGAAGAGAGAGAGACAGAGAGACAGAGACAAAGCTGATCCTTCTCTGATGGCAGAACATTATCCACAATAATATGAGCAAGAAGAGGAGAACAAAGGAAAGGAAACAAGAGGAAATTGAAGAGGTTCAGAAAAGAAAAGATGGGGAGGAAAAGAGAGGAAAGGAAAGGAGGAGGAGAAAGAAAAAAAGAGGAAAGGAGAGGAAAGGAAACAAAAAAAACTGTAAAAGTGAAAGGAAAGGTTAAGAAAATATATTAAAGGAAACAATAAGAAAGAGAGCAGAAAGGAAAGCAAAAGATAAAGGGAACAGGAAAAGACACGTAAGGACAACTAAATAAAGGAAAGGAAATACAATGAAAATAAAAGAAAGAAAAGGAGAGGAAAGGAAAGAACGGAGAATGAAGCGGAAAATAAATTAAGAGAAATTAAATGAAAAGAGGGGAGAGGAGGAGATGAGAGGAAAATACAATGAAGAAAGAAACATATCGTAAAGAAAGGAAAGAGAGGAGGGCAGAGCAAACAAAGGAAACAAAAGAAAAGAAAAGAATGAAAAAGACCATCAAAGAAAAGAGAAGAAAACATAGACAAATATACAGGAAAGAAAAAAGAAAATAAAGGAGAGGAAGCAAAAAAAACAGAGAAAAGAAAGACAAGGAAAAGAACAAAGAGAAAGAAAAGAAAGGAGAGGAAGGAGGAGAGAAAAGGTGTGTTGATGCAATATGAAGAAAGGACTGAACAGGTGGACCCGTTGGAAGAAATGCATGCTGGGTTCTTTGTGCTGATGTTGCTGCTTCAGTGTAGCAACAAGAGAAAGAAGACATGAATTCATCCTCTCTGGTGCTCAAGAGGCTGAATATAAACGATGAAACCACAACTGATTTAAGCTAAAGATGCTTTAATTTGAGAGTTTTTTCATTTAACTGAAGAAGACAAAGTTCTCAGATATGAAATGTTTGAGAAAAGCAGGAAAATTGTCAAAATTGACAACATTTTGATTGAAATCTGGAACTATCTAATTAAAGTTTTAGCAAACATCAGGATTACTTCAGTACTCATGTTACAGTACATTTACTCAAGTACTGTACTTAAGTGGAATTGAGGTACTTGTACTAGTAATAGTAGTAATTCCATGTCATACTCCATACTTCTACTCCCCTACATGTCAAAGGGAAATATACTTTTTACTCAACTACATTCATTTTTTGAACGCAGGACTTATAACGGAGTATTTTCACACTGTGGTATTACTACCTGTAGTTCTTCCACCACAGTCTATCGCCACACAAAGCACTGATGTACTAATATTTAATATGACATGACGTAGGTGGACGGCTCACTGATGATTGGCTCCATTTAAAATGGACGAGCAGGATGAAAGGAATAACAGAGCAGATGGGGTTTGTCCGTCTGTCCGTCTCTCATCTCATACATGGTTCTCTGAGCTGCTCTCATCACATCATACATCTACGCCCCGTTTATGTCCACAGATCTCCCTGCATCTCCGACTTGTTGCGTCTCTCTTTCGGCGCAAGATGCCCACCATCGCCATCACCACCACCACCACCTCTCTCCCTCCGCTCTACACCCCCGCTGCTGAATGAGGAAGCATGTGTGTGTGTGTGTGTGTGTGTGTGTGTGTGCGTGTGTCTTTGTTTGTGTACCAGTGGATAACATGTGGGTGAATCCAACTGCACCGCCGAGAGAGTGGCCGAGTCTTTTTCTCTGCGGGGGTGTGAAACAACATCCACCGGCGGGTTTTGCGTTGTGTTAAAATACTGCGTGCTCACACACACACACACACACACACACACACACACACACACACACACACGCACCTGTTATGAGGTGCACAAGCCAGATTTCACATGTACAATTTGTATTCATGGTTTGTTTTAGTGTCTGAAATCACACCTCTATCACAGAAGGCCTTTGACTGGACTAGAGCGCCTCAATCTGGGTGTAAATTAGTAAATCAATGCTGGGCCGCTCTATAGAATAGAATAGAATAGAATAGAATATGTATCTATGAAACTGTATTTCTTCTTTGCAAACATAATTCAGTTTTTCTTTTTATTTATTCTTTTTGATACTTTTGTTTCATTTTATTGCCCATTTAAATTTGGGCCGTTGCGTTACGTCGCTGCGTTACGTTGCGTTACGACGACAACTGCATTTTATTGTGCAATTCTGAATTGGTGACAAATAAATCCTCATATTGTAAAACAATATTCTAATAAAATCTATTTCATATGATTCTTGACTCTTGCTGTACTCGTTGTACAAAGACTAATTCCTTGTATGTGAAAACCTTTGGCAATGAAGCTGTTTCTATTTCTGGATATAATAGAAGACAACACACACTATTTTTCCTGTGATTACAAACTGCAAATTGCAAACGCACAAACTAACCATGCAAACATTTACCAGCGAGACTTGCACAAGGGCAAACAAAAGCAGCATTCGCATCCTCTGAATCAATACGGAGCTGAAGTGTATCCGTCACAAGGTGTCCGTCCTTGATCTTCATCTCAGTGAACAGAGTCAGCGAGTGAAAAAATGTCCTCTGTGTGATGAAATATGCATCAACTAAGCAAGTAGGCTCTGCTTCCACATCAGGGGTTTTCAAAGCTGAGACAGAATTCACTCAATGATCCGGCTGAAACATTCAAAAATGAACTCTCCCAGACCTGCATCTCTTAATCTGTAATTCATGTTTGTTGGGAGGTGGAGTCTCCCTTTGCTCTGTGGTGTTTACGTGTCTAACAACTGACGTCTTGTCCGTCCCCGCGCGGCCTCTTACGCGGCGGCGGTGTTTAAATAGCTGTCTATATGTCAGCGGACATGTTTGAACTGGATTGCCGGCCTCTCTGTGGATCTCCTCGCTGATCCGCTCCTCTGACCACTTTTTGCTCGGCTGTTTCGGGAGCGCTGCTGCAGCTATTTCTGGAGCGGTAGTGGGAGGCTGTGGTCACACCTTCTCACAGGATGCAGGTAGAGAGACATTTAAATTGAGTGTCTCTCTCTTTGACAATGTCTCTTTGTGTTCTCTTCTCCTTCATACTCACAAGCACAGACGCCAGCGCACATACAAACACATTTGTGCATACAGTATACATCCATCTGTTACTGTGTGTGTGTGTGCTGAACACAGGGAGGAAAGAGCAATGCGGTAGCTATGGAGTCGTATCCATGGTGCCGTAACTATGGCAACAAAGCTTGGAAAGCTGGCGACTTAATTGGCGTCTCCGAGTTGCTCCGGAGCCGTGATCCAGAATAGCAACCCTTGACACACTAATGTTTCCTTCCACATGGCAGACAACGCTCACGTCATTAATGAGGTTTCTAACAAGTTAATCTAATCAATATCCCTTATTGTTTCCTGCCCTTCAGGACAATGTGTGTGTGTGTGTGTGTGTGTGTACATGTGTTTCAGTTAATCATTGACGGGGAAAAGGACAGAAACAGAGTCACAGACGAGGGGAAAATTAAATAAATTACGTTTAAGGACGGAGACGACAGGAATATTGTGTTTTTTTCATGCACCGGTCAATTTTGAGAGTCTTATTTTAGACTAGTGGAAAGAAAAACATCCAAAAATACACATTTAAGTTTTTATTTTACTACTTTGTCTGTTTGTGTCTATAGATTTCTCCTAAATTCACCAAAAGTTGCCATTAGACAATTCCTCATTTGCATATTTAAACAGAACGTTTCAGAAAACTTCTATTACAAAAAATGGTGGTGAGGTTTCATGGTGATATCATGAGTTCATGTGTTCACCTGTAGAGTCTTCTTAATGTGAGTGATGA
>NW_022280034.1:1696259-1699495 GCF_004355925.1 Anarrhichthys ocellatus | reverse complement strand
TGAGTTCATGTGTTCACCTGTAGAGTCTCTAAATGTCTGTAATGGAACTAAACGTCTCTTTAAAGGACGTTTCCTCTAAATGAGTTTGTTCTCAGACTCTGATGATAAATCTCCACTTCAGCAGCTCTTACTTTCACCAAACTTCACTCGTTCATTCCTCTCTGTGTGCTGAAGGTTCACACAGAGGGGTTAGTTCACTCATCACTCACACACTCATTTATGCTACATGTTATTAATAAAAACATGGAGAAAAGATATCCAAAAATCCCTCTGTAAAATGCATCATTTGAAAAATGTAAAAGTAAAAATTTGGAAAACTTTTAATACAAAAAAGAATTGTCTTAATGTAAGTAATGAACTGGGGAAGTTTCATGGTGATATCTCTTAGTTACAGATATTTTACCCTCTGCACCTGTAGTGTCTTCCCTTAAATGTCAGTTCATCATTGAAGGAAAAGAACAGAAACAAGAGGAGGAGAAAACTAAATAAATGTAGTTTAAGGTGAATGATATCAACATAAAATGACTCACAGGGTCCACTGCAGCTTCTGGTTCTTGATTGAGTTGTAGAGCGCCTGCAGACGAAAACAAGAAAATCACATTTTCAGACAGATGTGTTAGCAGCTCGGTTGAGCCGATCACATCTTACAGGTGTACTGCGGCTTTCTGTGAAAGCTGCACAGTAAGCAAGACAGCTTCATTCAATAAATTGTACTCGGAGAAATGTCATCCCTTTCCTCGCTGCTCATACTGCCCTTTTGCCGGAGCTTAACTCATTTTCTTTTTGCCAAACAATCCATCAATCATCCAATCAGTCGACGACCACAACATCAGTTACGAAGCCATTATCGGCCGAACAGCCGGCCTGTCGAAGGATGGACCAGCAAATCAATCGGCCCGATAAATAATTTAGACTTTGACGCAAACGCATCGACTGGCGAGAAGCAAAATTAAGGTACAGGTCAAGAACATGAAGACCAAAAGAAAACACCAAATCGATAAAAACTAAAACAGGACAAAGACATGAGTGAAAACACGCCGCTGAGTGCATTCATACATTTATCTACTCTGAACGTGAAGAGATGATCAATTTTAAATAACAAATAAACTGAACAACTTTGGGCTAGTCGGACAAAACAATTTGAAGTACGATGTTGTGATGGACATTTAATTTTTAATAGTAAATTAACAATTCAATTAATAGACAGATGAATGAATGAAAACACTCATTAGTTGCAGATAGGAGCAGTGGTTGATGATCTGTTATTGGTAAAGTAGCGACACCAAGTTGTACATTAAGTAATAGTATTATAATAAGATAATATACTGTGATAACCTCTTGTTGTGATCACGTCTCTCTGGGTCAAATTGATCAGATAACGGATGATTATTATAACCAAAGTATTTTCCTCTTTCTTTATTTCTCATTCAGATTAACATCTAATCGACATGTGTACATTTATTTGCTATAAACCAGTTCTGCTCAATGATTTGCAGCTTTCGTCTAATTCAACCAGACATACTGTAATACTACGGAGGGACAGCCTCCTCAGTATTAACGGCATGTTTCTGCATGTTTGTTTAATTCCTACAAACTTTATTTAGGTTATCGTTTCTTTGTATTCATTCCAACTTGTTCTCCCTTTCACGTCTTTGCACCAGATTTTCTTTTTTTATCGTGATTTGTTGGGGTCGTTGTTTCCACTCTCAGGAAGAAAAAACCCTCTTTTACTTTCATTATCATCAAAATGTATCAACAGTAAAAGAAAAAGTAACAGCAGGGAGAATGAAAGAGTTTAATGAGGGAACTGGAAGTCTGGAAGCAGCTTCCATTTCCTCGAAATCTGAAACGACAATCAAGACCTGTGGATGATTTCCAGCTACTGCAGACCAGCATGAGGCCGTCACACTTTGAGACACAGATGGAGGCCGCCGATAGACAGCAGCGACAGCAGAGGTGATGAAGAGGACACTTTAAAGGCTCTTCATCACCACCTCCTTCACCTCTGAATTCCGTGCAGACCGGTCGCCATCCGTTCTCTCCAACCGCGACCATAATTACCACAAACCGCGCTCTCAGCTAAAATCGATCATTTCCCATTACATTCCTTTGATCGGAGAGCTGCCGCTAATGGCCCTCACGTGGATTCTTGCTGTTTTAGACTTCAAACCTATTATGAATATGATTTTGTTGCATTGTGACTTTTACTCGAATGAAATTGGATTTATAATGGGGTTTGATTCGGCGTGCCTAATCAGGTTCATTCCCAGAGTTTTCTAATCAGAAATACTCTCATGAATATTAACGAGCATCCAGCCCGGACCGTTACAGACTTAGTTCTGGTTTCCATCAGCCTACTGTAAATATCTTAGCATTCAAACTAAATGTGCTCATACATTTTAATAATCATAGACAAGAAATACAGCTGAGCTTCTCAGAGTCAGACGATTTCAAAAGTGGAAGACAAACTGCTTCTGTAGCACAAATCTGGTCAACATCAAATATTAACGGTGAATTTGTAAGCTGTACAAAGTTTACTGATGCTCAACAACCGCAACAACTATTCTGCCTGCAGTCCATCATGTGTGAGGGAAGAAAGATGTGACAATGAAACAAACCTCTGGCTAGATTTACCCTGCAGCCAAACATTATTTATGTATGAAATAGCAATTAACATGTAGACAGTGAGTAATAGAGCTGTGGCTGATTATTGATTCATTTGCAGAATATTGTCTTGATTAGGTTTATAAAATGTTCAAAAAGAGAGAAAACTGCTAAAAGGTGACGATTAAAAAATAGCTTGTTGTCCGACCAACGGAACCAAACCTAAAACATAGTTTCTCATCACGTAACAACACGTCAAATACCCACGTTTGGTCAGCGGCCCTCGCTGTCTGATACCGACGCACCTTTTAGTGTCTGTATGGGACGAACCGGGCTCTAACTTAAGCCTCGGTTATACTCCCAAACGGACGCATACACAGACCACTGCATACTCAACGGACGCATAGAGGTTCTGTTGGAGAACGCCTTCCACTACAACCACAGTAGATCACTGCGATCCACTTGTAGCTTGGCCTTAACTAGTGCTTTTAGTTGCCTAAACCTAACCAAGTACTTTTGTTGCCAAAACCTAAACAACTACTACAGTTGCCTCAACCTAATCAAGTACTACTGTTGCCTCAACCTAATTAAGTACTACTGTTGAATAAACCAATTAAGTACTACTGTTGCCT
>NW_022280034.1:1685468-1696249 GCF_004355925.1 Anarrhichthys ocellatus | reverse complement strand
AACCTAAACAAGTACTTTTATTGATACCATCTTCTTTCATGGGACGTTTTTCTTGTGATCAATGTATAATTATGCATATATTTCTATATTTTACCCAAGCCAACATGGGACAGATTTAGAGTAAGTGAAACTGTGTTACAGCGGAGTTTATTCCTGAAGAGCATTTTTCATTCATTTTCATTACAAAAAAAGAAAAGACTCAGTAAATGTGAATCCTAAGGGAACACAACAGAATCAACAGCAGAGGGACTCTGTGGATTTAAAGATAGAAGTCTAAAGAAGAAGGTTTAAAAAGGAAAGGAAAGGTAGACAGATGGAGGTGGAGTACAAAGTCAGAGACATTCAGTCTGGAGGCTCACTGAGACAAGGATGGATGTTAGTCACCTTCACCTACTTGCTTCATCAACGTCACCGAGTGCCGCGAATGAGAGCCATTAGCCTTGAGTGGTGGCTTTACACAACATGCTGTACTGAGCTGGCACGCAAACGCTCCACACTATAGTATACAAACTGCGTATGACGTCAAAATCAATAATAAATACAATCATAGTTTCAGAATGTGTAACGTATAATGGTTTGTTGTGTTAGGATTAAATAAGGAATCCACAATATCGACAGTAAGATATCATTTGTTATGCCACGTGTCATGAAATAATGTATTCGTATTTTGAAGATGTGGACCAGCATCACTTTTATGACGATGAACGATGTGACCAAATGACTTGAAAAAGTAAAAAGTAACAGGAAATAACGTTTTTATTTGGTACCTTCCGCCTCTTTCTGGCCTGCGGGTGGTTCTGTCCGTCCTGAGCCTTCCCCAGCAGGTCTGGAAACACCAGGGGTTTGAGGGAACGCGAGCGCGGCGTTCTGGGATAGCGAAACGGGTCCATCATGCGGAAGTCCCTCCCGTAGCGCACGGTGCAAAGAGAGCGCGAGCGAAGGCGCCCTGCAGAGTGCAGGCTGTTAACACCGATCATGCTCCAGAGACGCTGGACTTTCAAAAATCTGCCCCAATGATTCAGTCTTTAATTTCTTAAAAGACCTGCAGGAAAAATAAGTTGATCCAAAGAGATGAAGAAAGAAAGAAGTGGGATGGTCTGATCTGGATGCTGTCCAGTGTGCCAACAGACAGCTGGAGGTGAATTCAGCTGTTACTGGAAGCAGCCGGTGATCAGTGGAGACATCAGACTGCTGTCAGTGACGATCAGCAGGCATCAAACCCCCAACGGTCGCGCCCCCTGAGTGTCTTGATCAACGCCCACCAGGCAACACCGGGGTGCCCACATGACGCTAAATTATTGATGAGGCAGTCATGTATTATACATGTACAGAAACCAATTATTTCGCTGCGACTTTAAAGGAGACGAGGCGACGATAAAATCCAGAGCTTCTCCTCCAAATGCGACCGCTGAGGAAGCGATCTGTGAAGCGGTTGAGTGTGGAGGTGAACGACGCACGGTCTCAGCGGGATGCGAGCCTCTGCCAAGTTACCCCAAAGGTGACACCTGTCCAGCTGCCACCTTTTAGCGACGACACAACCCTTAAAACCTGCACACACACACACACACACACACACACACTGACACTCTCGCAGATGGCAGAGGTGTGAACGGACAGCCAGCGTGAAACAGATGGCGCAAATGCGTAAAAATCAAGAAGTAAAAAAAATAAAACCACACACAGTGAATACAAACGCACAGTTCGGCTAAAAGAAACACACACACACACACACACACACACACACACGCGCGGTAGAGGGAGATACGGAAGGGGTGGGAGGGAAGGACGGCCACCTTCGGACTTCAGAGCAGAGAATCCAAAAGAACCAGATCAATTTCGTCACAAGCCCCAAAAATGCGATGTAAATGAAAGAGAACACTACAAAAAGAAGATTGTAGAAGAATCAGAGATGGGAACGTTCCTGCTGCTCCCTGCGTAAAATGGATACCATCAGTTTGACAGTCAGATTATCTCATTCCTTCTTCCTCCCGATCTCTCTTGTCCATGTGTGGAGGTCCGCTGTCATCATGGTTTTGCACCCTCACCCCCCCCCCCCCCCCCCCACCCACCCCACCAACCCTTTCCTCTGTGATCCACTTCTCTCAGTCTGTATGTCCTCTCAGACTCTCTTTGGTTTCAGTCTCTCCACATCGTACGTTCAGCGGTTGTGGGTGTTTTGGTGGGGGGGGGGGGGGGGGGAGAAAAAATGCCGCTGATGTCTCTCATGCCTTCCTCGTCTTAGCGAGTGTGCGTGTGTGAGTAGATGTGTGGATGCCTCGTTTCTCTATCTGTTGCAAACGTCCAATCCCGCGCTTCCCTTCTCCCTGCTGCTGCTGCTGCTGCTGCGGAGGAGGAGGAGGAGGAGGAGGAGGACGAGGACGAGGAAGAGGGGGAGAGGAAAGGAGAGAGCTGGATGCCTGAATCGCAGAGCGCAAAACGAAGCTGATAGGAACGGTGCTCAGCCTCTCTCTGCCTTCGCTTCGTCAATGCGTACTTCCTTCCCTCCCTCCCTCCTCTCAGTCATCGCCAGCAAATCACTGCCTCTTCCACACACACACACACACACACACGCACACGCACACACACACACACACACTCTCATACACACACACACTCACACACAGAGGCATTCGAGGTTACACACATGCACGCTTTAAAAAATATATATACTCGCAATGGCAAATTAGTATTCTGTGGAGGTCTTGTGGGAGAGACTGGTGAGGTGAGAGGAGGACGAAACATGCAACAGAAAATCGGTGTGATACCAAGTGTGTGTGTGTGTGTGTGTGTGTGTGAGTGTAGGTGTGTGTGTGTGTGTGTGTGTGTGTGTGTGTGTGTGTGCGTGCAGCACCGCTGCGAGTTAAAGAAGTAGTTCAACATGTTGGGAAGAATGCAGATGAGCTGTCTGTTAATGTCAGAGTTCCAGTGAGGGTGTGCTTAGCTTAGCTTAGCATAAAGGCTGGGAGCAGAGGGGAAACAGCTCGCCTGGCTCTGTAAAGAGTGAATGTTGGTTCTTGTTTGTTTTAACCATCACACGAACAGAAATGTTAAAATGTTGGCATTTTACGTCCCGCAAACCAGGGACACGTTTCTGAACCACAAAATGTTTCATAAATATGTTTCCTATCAACAATGTGAAAAGATTGGTTAGGTTTAGGCATCAAAACTACTCCGTTAAGGATAGAAATAAGATCAAAGATCATGGTTCATGTTAAAATAATAACGTATAACTAGGGGATGGGTATTGTTTAAAAAATGAAGATTCCAGTGACAATACCAGTGCCCTTGAAGTGATACCAATACCAGCCGAGTACTTCATTTGATACCAGGCGGCAACTTCTGGTTCTGAAGAGTGAAGTCAATGCTTCATGTGTTAAAGCTGCATTCTCTCTAATGTCCACCAGGGGGCGACTCCTCTGGTTGTATAGAAGTCTATGAGAAAATGACTCTATTTCTCTCTTGATTTATTCCCTCAGTAAACATTGTAAACATGAGTTTATGGTCTCAATCTCTAGTTTCAAGTCTTCTTCAATACAGCATGATGTTCATTTAGTACATTATGGTCCATTTAGAGTCAAACAGACCATAAAGCAGGGGATGCTTTAGGGCGGGGCTACACGGTGATTGACAGGTGATTGACCTCAGACGTATACGGCGTCTCTACGTCACTCCTCCTCAGTCCAAATATGGTCACTTCCTGTTCACTGGTTGCAAAATAACAAGATGGCGACGGCCAAAACGCCGAACTGAAGGCTTCATAACATCAGTCCATGAAACCAATGAGTGACGGCACGACGACTACGTCCACTTCTTATATACAGTCTGTTTGATACCCATGAGGTGAATGGTAGCTGTTTGTTCATCCCACTGTATTGCTATTTGCCGCTGCACTGCATAGTGCTCATACAGCAGTTATTGTCCCACCAACACTCAGCATCAATGCTAAGCTACGGTCTCTACGATTGAATGCCTTGCTAAGACAAAATTATTGATTAAAGCAGCTTTAATGCACAGACATGAGACATTTCATGTCAATCTCTCTCATAGAAAGAAAGCAAATGTGTGTAAAATTGTTCCAAAATGTTGAACTATTCCTTTAAATGCTCTGCAAACAGTCACAGTTCTTTAACCATATTCACACTTTTCCCTTTAGTCTGCTCAAATGCCTCTGACGATTAGTGTGTTTGTGATTTAATGCATCCTAAAAAGCCTCACAATAACCAGCTATATGCCCACACACACTACTTTATGACAGCTTTTGGCATTTCTGAGCCATTACGAATGTTTAACCTCAAAATGTCCCTGCATACACTAAAACTATTTCCATAAGCAGCCAAACAAATCATGAAGATAACATTTTAAGTGCCATAAAGAAACTGACATGGAGCCAGATCTTCAAATCCCTCTCAACGATTAGAAGCACCAGACAAATGACCAAAAAACAAACAACGACAAAAGTGGAAGCAGGAAAGAAAAAAGAAAAGTGATTGTGAAGTAAAAAGTACAATATTTACCTCTGAGATGTATTTTTCCTTTCTTTTCTCTTCCTAACTTGTTGTTTTTAATATTTAATCTTCTAAACCTTTGCATAATGAACTGTGTGTTTGTTTGAGAGTGACTGACAGACTCGTCCCAGCCTTCCTGCTCTGTCTTTCCTTCGTTTTCTAAATTTAAAACGTCACAATAAAAGTTTAATGTTAATGTTTGCAGGGACTGAAAACCGTTCCTCCCTCATGACCGGAGTCTTGTCTTTTTGACGTGGAGACGATGGAGAGCTGTGACTTCACCAGGAGGGAAGAGAAAGGAACATCAGTGACCTTTGACTGCAAAATCCCAAACAACCTGCGTCAAGACGACAGCCTGTTACAGGAGGAGGTCGCTGTCTGTCTGTCCTCGTATCCTTCCTCCCTGATACTCAGCTCGTGGCTTGAAGCTCGGATCCCAACAAAACCACAAAGGTGCCTCAGACTAAACCACCTAACCCTGAGTTACCCCGACGAAGCTGCAGCCGACTGCACAACCTGCTCACCTACAGCAAAGCAACACGACGGGGAGACGGGGAGGAGCAGAGCCGGTTGTTTTTTGTTACCTCGTGCCCTCTGTCAGTTTTCCCATCTGCTGTCAGTCTCTCTTCCCACTCAATATTTCACATCCTGTCTGAATGTCTCCCTCTGTCCCTGGTGGAGAGTCCAGACAGCTCGGGGGGGAGATAGAGGGGGAGAGTATCCTCACCCTCTCGTCTCTGCTGACCTCAGCAGCTGTCTCTCCTTCACACTCTGTCTCTCTCCTAACACTACGTCTCGCTCTGCCCCTTCCGCTTCAACAGCACTACATCTTTATATATTTATTTATTTAACTTTTTTATTTTTAGAGTCACAATGTGTGAGAGTTTGTCACTCTGTCAGCGTGTGCTTTGCTGCAGCCGTGAGGTGTTTCAATGCATTCGATCATTTTAAAGGATGAATCCGGATGACGAAAGTTTTCCAGCTTGACGAACGTCTGTTTGATTGATAACATAAATAAATTGGTATTAATATGTGCACTCACAGTACAATGTATGTCTTGATATGCACATCTACTACTTCTTTATTCTGAATTATTGATTTGATTATTGATTATGTTTTCATGGAGTTTAATGTGACGGCTCTGCAGCATGAATAAAGCAACATTACTCTGAAGAGGAAGAGGAGAGGACAGACAGAAGCTGTTCAGCTCGATAGTGAAAATAGACAAAATGTTTTGTTCAAAATTGATTTTTGATTCTGCTGAGTGTTCAAGCAGCTCTCCTCGGAGAGGACAACCAGATCCTTTACTTCAGTAAATGTACTAATACCACACTGTAAAAATACTCTGTTACAAGTCAAAGACCTGCATGGAAATGTAGTTAAAGTATTAGAAGTATTAGAAGTAAAAGTATCATCTATTATTATGATACTATTATATATTATATCTGATATGTAAATATAAAATCAGGGTTTAATTGTGAGTAATGATTATTTTCATCATGGATTAATATGTTGATCCTTTTCTCCACAAATAGATTTATTGTTTGGTTTGTAAAAATAGTGAAAATAGTGAGAAATATTCGTCACAATTACCAAGAACCCAAAGTGACTCCTTCACAATGTTTGTTTAGTCCAACCAACGGTCCAGACCTCAACTTCTTCATCATTATTAAATAATAAAAAGGAAAAGCGGTTTTTTTTCTTCTGTCAGTCGACTAATTGTTTCTTCTGTCAGTTTTTCATTTCCACGTTTTGTTTGCAAAAATCTTAACTTGTAAAGTAACTAAAGCTATGAGATAAGTGTAGTGCAGTAAAAAGTACCATGTTTCCCTCTGAGAAGTAGTGGAGTAGAAGTAGAAAGTGGCATCAGAAGAAAATACTCTAGTAAAGTACAAGTACCTCAACTTTGTACTTAAGTACAGTATTTAAGCCCTGAAGAAATGTAAGACCTTTGTGTAAAATCATGTGATTTACAGTGGTATTCCCTCTCTGTGCACTCGATATGTAAACCAGTAATGATGTGAGTAAAGCATCTTCCGGTTTCCCTCCCTCCTCACACATGAGCTGCACGTCTTTGCTGAGCCGCTAACTCTCCCGTGCAGATTTCAGACACATTCGTAGCTGCTTCCAGAACCGACAGCAGCGTCACATTCAAGACAGATTTCAAATAAGTCATCCGTCTTTTCCCCTTCACTGCCGATGCTGCCGTGCAATCGATGCCATCAACGCACCTAATTAACCGTTTGAAGAGCGGCGGTTCGGGGCGTCTTGATTGAGCCGTACAACATTTTCATTTCAGCAGAATGTGTTCTCCTGCTCTAATGCGGGCTGGTAACCTACTTCAGTGTCTCATTAGCTCCCACTTCAAGCTGTAAGCCCTGAGCAGTACTGAGGAGAGAGAGAGAGAGTGAGAAGAGTGCAAACCTATGCATCTCTGAGCCTCACAATAAAGGAGCAAAGTTTCCTCTAAAGCACTAACTTGGGCCGGCGGCCAGAGCTTCCCATCCTGCAGGGAGCTGCGGTAGCTGTGTTTCCCATGCAAGCTGGTTCAGAGGAGCATGAAGTGGTTATGAAGGCTTAAAGGCTTATTGTGGCGTCGGGACCACGGGTTTTTAATCATTTCTCTTTCTGTGGTAATTGCCCAAACAGTCAGGCACTCATCAGTTATGAACACCGCAGTGCTGCAAAAGGGAAACCAGCTGACAGAGTCTTTGACTAGAAATGAGGAAGCAAGCGAATAAAACAACTAGAATATAGAAGTGGAGAAACTACGCAGTATGTCTTCTGGCTCACATTACACTCAGCCTGCTACGAAAACTTGTTTTCGTACCCCCCCCAATATGTATTCACAATTTTGAAGACAAAGACACTTTCGGTAAATACACTTATTATATTTATGATGGAGAGTTAGATTGATACCACTCTCATATCTGTTGGTAAAATATGAAGATTGGTTAGCTTAGCTTAGCAAAAAGACTGGTAACAGAAGGAAACAGCTAGCCTGCCTCTGTCTACAGGGAACACATTCTGCACACCAGTATCTCAAAAGTTATATCTTGTTTGTTTAATCCACCGTTTTACGTTTGGATGATGTCTGACCAGTGCTTTCCTTTCCTTGTCTGACTTGTTTTTACAGATGTCACCGTGTTCCCAGATTGGTTCATATAATGTTAGTAGAAGATAAGACCCAGGTTGTCATGAACCAGAATAATCCTGGGCCTTCAATCATGTCAAACACAGGACTATCTACTTTGCATATAACAGGTTTGTGATTTAGAATGAATGTTTTACTGGCTTGTTGACCGGCTTCTGTGCTCGGTTTATGAGCAGCCTGTCACAGCTCCGCTCACTGACAGTCTGGTGTTGCAAACTGCGGGAGGAAATGTCCTCTGGAGTGCATTAAGATAGTTTATTGCCTCATTATGAATCCTGGAACGAGGACACGCTGAATGAGACAAACAAGCATCAGCACTCGACCGGACATGTGCGCTGTGCTGTACGTACAGTACACTCTGTCCGACCTACATCTATCCTGTTACTGGTGGGATGTGGTGACATGCACGCCTATTAGCTCTGTCATTCAATTTAATTTAACGTCAAACTCAAATTTCACCGAGCTATAGTCACCGTTATCTATTAAGCCACACGTCTGCTGGTTAACAGCTGTATGAAGCCAAAATAAACAGATTTTGCTGTGATTTAACTGCAATAAACGGATAAAAAGGATGCCGAAATAACTACATAATGATGCAGATTCGCAAAAAAGTCTGAATTCGTGCTTTGTCCGGTCTGTCCGCAAGACAACAAGCAAACAGCTTTTAAAATGCTTGTTTTATGAATGGAGTCTGGATCGATCGGTGCTAACATTGCTCACCATAGACGGTCTATGGTTTATACACAGACATGGATCAAATGTGCAACATGCCGTGTACCTCTGCTCGAAGGAGCATAAAGCTTTATTCAGCTTATTTTTTGGGTTTTCCATCCTGCAACTTTACAATTGTGATTCCCTCTCACTGCTCTCATAGCCTTTGCAGCTGTTTTCAGCTAAAATAAACCTCTAAGACCTCCGCTGTACACTACCCGCCCAGCACTGAAGAATGTTGACGTAAAAAGATAAGAGTTTCCGGTACTACGTCGGTGCGATGGAAAGCGTATAAGAGAGGGTTTTGAAGCCAAAGCGTCACCCGCTCGGTGGAGATTGCTCCATTCTGCTCCTCTATTGTGGCGGTAATAGGAAACGTATCACGAGGTTCAATCAAAAGAGGCCAAGGGAGCGATAATTGAGAGCGAGAGGAAGAATCAACGACAATCGAGAGAGTTATTGAAGCAAAAAAGAAAGCTGGAAAACAAGAAAAGAAAACATGTAAAGAAAGGAACTAATTGATGATGAAAGGGTGGAGAACCTGAGGGACGGAGGTGGCAGCGAGTCTCAGGGGATACAAAGCCCCTCTCATTATTTTCCAGTTCACCAGGCAGCTGATTTCTGTCTCTGCTGGGCTCTGCAGTGTTTCCTCTTCCTTTAGAGTCCAGCCTCCACATAGGGCACAGTCTTAAATAATCACATTCATGCAGAGCTTTGACTTTAATCCCACCTTGTAAATGTTTGTCTGCACGATGTGCAAACGTCAAACCTCAGTGACTGCATTAGAATGTAACATTAAATGTGTACAATTCTGCTCTGTGTAGTAGTCATCTTATAAAAAGACATTTTCAATCATGTCTGAATAGCTTTCATAGCAACCTAGCATGTCGCTAGCATTGCTAAAGAAATACTGTTTTGTAATGTTTTGACTATTTCTTTGCTGTCGAGCCACGACAAGTTTTTCTAATGTAAGTTAAACACTACAGATACATACAGTATGCAGTCACAGATAATGATTAGAAATAATTAACAAACAACTAATATCTTTCTGGTAAGGAAGAGGGAGAATTCCTGTACTTCAAACTGAGAGATGAGGAATGGAAAGAGGGACAGAAGGACGATAGAGTGACGAAGCGGAGATGTGATGACACAGCAGTCGCTATGATGCTGTTGAAAAAATGGTGAGAGAAGAAACAAGTGCTGGGAGAATGTGTGAGGTATATACAGTAATATACAATAGTGTGTTGTTGTGGTGCAGAATGAGACAGAGTGAGGGATTTCTCAGGCTCAGTCCGAACGTATTTACAGCACAAACAAACACAGATACCAGACACCAAAGAGGAAACGGGAAAGAAAGAGAATGAGCGGAGGAAATGAAGATGAGGGAGGAATGGCAGTTATTTCGTAGGAAGAAATGATGGAGAAATAAGAGAGAAAAAGGGAGGAGAGGCATAAACAACAAAGGAAAAGGTACTAAGAGGAGACTCATGCTTTGCTCTAAACAAGTTGCACCACAAAACTAGTTCTTCTGAGATTAGTTGATTAGTTGTTGGTGAATATTTACACCTGCTAACTGACAGAACTAGCTTGCTAACATGTGGCCGGTTTAGTAATGCACTGTAATTCATATATAACCACACATAATTGTGAGGCAGGAAGTGAAGTGGTACGCAGAGCAATAAAGTCTGCGTAGGAAGGTCGGGGTGGATGGATGGAGACCGCTACTTGTGTCCCGTGTGAAACCAAAAGTCACCGTTGAGTTATTTTACCTCACTTTTGTTATGTAACCTGCATACTTGAGGGAGCAGTGTGTCAGATTTAGCGGCATCATTGTTAGCCTATCATCTCGCTGCCGTCTCTCCTTAAACATGGTGGTTTCTTCACCTTTAGTATGTTCATACGGCTGTTACGCGTCCCCTCCGCCTCCACCGTATCTCCTGGAAATAACTCTTTAAATGTACATAGTGTCGGCATGCTAGTCCTGTGTTTAGACAGAAAGACGTAGAAAAGACATAAGGAGAGGACGGGTCAGGACTGAGCAAAGAGTGCAGATCAAGGTGGGAGCGAGACACACAGAGTCCGCAGATGGAGATTAAACTGTACGGCAGCTTAACACGAGATAAGGAGCTGTAGAGAGCCAGCTGAACATTTAGAGAATCAGAGGAAAGAGAGAGAAGAGAGTGCAGCTTGAGGGTGAGAGAGAGAATAAAAGAGCTTGTTGGAAGTGGAAGGCGTGATTAAAGAGACCTGGATGTCTACGAGCATTAATACACAAAGAAGCTAATGCACGTCTGTTTCTTTAGCTCGCGGTCACATGACAGCAGCGTGGATACGATCTGCCCTTAATAACAGCTCTTCATTTCAGAATTCATTTCAGCAGACAGACGTGCTCTCTCTCTCTCTCTCTCTCT